>NC_068361.1:37450872-37553372 GCF_020536995.1 Dreissena polymorpha | reverse complement strand
TAAGTTCCACGAATCATCATAAATGTTTTATATTTGTGGAGCTTAACATCTTACCTGCCTCACTTTTGCCGTACAAATCGCGTTAAACATCTCTAAAATTATACACCAACACATATAGTTAAGCAGAATAACCTAAATTTTGACAATTTTTTGACATTTAATCACATAATAGAATATGAAGGCAAGTTTCCCTCACTTTTATATTTTAAGTTTGCATTCATATTTCGGAGATAGATGCAAACAAAAAGTTTCTCTGTGTGGGACACATGCCTTCATATTTAATTTTGAAGTTTTGTGAATTTTTATATTGCGCTTTAAGTTACATTGTAACCCAATTTCTTTGTTGTTATGCACATTAAAACACAAAGTAAATTATATGTGTTTTGTTGTAAATTCATAATGTAGTTATATTTAGAACACGTTTTCCATGCACAATGTAATGTTTCTTTTAATTTATGGGAAGAAAACTATTTTTTATGTAAATTTACGCATTTTGTTAACTACTGTTAGTAAGGGAATCAACTCTCACGTTTGTTTACATCGCTCCATGACAACATGTAGTCAACACTCAGATGGATAATTTTAAAAGATCACTAGCATTCACGTAAGTTTTAACCTTTATTTTACTTTCATTAATTTTAGGTTACCATTTTAAATGTTTTATTATCGTTAAAATGGTTTTCCTTCTGTTGAAATAGTCAATAAATTGTTGACAAATCCACTCGGAGTATTCTGGTGTATTGCGACTGTAGACGACTCGAGCAATATTGTTGTGAAACCTGTTGATTTCTATAGCAATGTTATATATTGTTGTCTAGAATCGATTGAAACAATGTTTAAACTTTTGAAAACGTGCAAGCTTGGAGAAATTACGAAATAAACAATTAAAACCATTTAAAAAGACGAATGATACTTGCAGTGAACGTCATATTGCTCAATATATATAAATCAGTATCGTCGGCGAGTTGCAGTTGCATGTGTGGTGTAATGGATGCAGCGTTAGAAGTTCGATTCTCGTTCAAGGCACGTTTTTTGTTACAATAACTGCAAAAATATAAACGTAACTTTGTAAAAAAAATAATATTGCACCTAATATTTTAACATTATTTTAACGAGTGTGTTAAAAGGAGAAAGCTGATATGATTTTTCTTTTTCTTGCAGAATGCCTCTCAAAACGTGTAATTTATGCGAAAAACGGCTCAAAATACACCAGCTCCGTCCTGTAAATAAACATGTCTCTAAATATTTAAAATATAATTTTCTTATAGAAACAACACAAGATCAATCACTGGAATATAAATATTTTAAATGCACGTTTGTATCTGCAATTGACCAACGGTGTGTCTTAACCGCGCATGAATGTCAAATGTCAGCATACGGATTTAACTAAATTTCAATGCATTGGAACAATTAACTACGGAATCCGGATAGTGCCATTTACAATCTAGCCCTTTCATCAAGGGCACGATATTTTGCGCGACAGTCCCGGCGACGCACAATATATTTTACACGATATATCGCCGCTGAGTAGGTAGCCCAAAAGGCGATATATCATGTCAAAATATATCATGCGTCGCCGCGACTGTCGCGCAAAATATCGTGCGTCACCGCGACTGTCGCGCACAATATCGTGCGTCGCCGCGACTGCCGCGCAAAATATCGTGTGTTGCTTTGTGTGTCTAGTGTCGCACTTGATGAAAGAAGGGCGAGATTATAGATGGCACTATCAGGATTCCGTAATAAACTGATCTTTATAGGTAGATACATCGAACGTTGTATGGAAGTGGGCTTATTTAAACAAAATATAAGCTGCAAAAGCGATTTATTGACTTTTAAATATTTTACAATACCTTTCTAGGTGAGATGGGTAGTTGAAGCGGCTAACGCAAGAATCAAGCGGTGGAAGTATTTAGATCACATCCTGCCAACAAATCAAGTGCCATACATAGGCGACTATGTTAAAATTATTTGTGCTTTATGTAACAAGTTTCTGCCACCCTTGAGTGTCAATTGTTAATCTTTTGAAAATATGTTAGGTGCGGAAATGATGATGGCCAAACTAAAAGAAGAAAATTAATTGCAGATCTCTGTAGAAGAAAACAACCTCTATCGCCGTATGGGCTATAAATGGTCGTCTGTCAATGAATCTGTTTCTAACTTTCCTCAACTTGATGAAACTCTGTTAAAACTCCTAGGCACATACCAGTTACTCTGTCCGTCTTATATTCAGGAATATAAGGGCTCTGAATGTGCAATCGATGTGTTCAGAGATACTTGTGGTCTCATTCGTGTCCGTCTTCAAAGCCGTCATATTTCATCAAAGACTTATCAAGTTTGGATTCAATATGACTCGGACCATGTAAAAGCATGGAATTGTCAATGCAGGGCAGGTGCGCGTACTATCGGCACGTGTTGCCACGTTGCATCGGCCATTTGGTATTTGTCAGGTATTTGTCTGGTTTATCTGGGCCAATAAACGATTTAGGCATACAGGACTGGGGAAAATATGTTGATGACGCGTCTCATGTGCCACAAACTGTTGACACTTTCGACTCCGAGTCCGACGTCAGTACTGTTGAGGAGTAAAACAGTTTTAAGCCTTTTAAATATTTATATAAGAATAACAACAACAACTTAAGTCTTATTTACTCCTCCTTATGTTACGGAATCCGGATAGTGCCATCTATAATCTCGCACTTCTTTCATCAAGGACGATACTAGACACACTAAGCGATACTTGATATTTTTCTTGAAAGTTGCGGCGACGCACGATATTTTTCTTGGCAGTCGCGGCGACGCCTGATACTTTTCTTGACAGTCGCGGCGACTCACGATATATTGAACACGATATATCGCCTTTTGGGCTTTATACACAAGGGCCTTATATCGTGTTATATATGTCGTGCGTCGCCGCGACTGTCAAGAAAAATATCAAGTATCGCTTCGTGTGTCTAGTGTCGCCCTTGATGAAAGAAGTACGAGATTATAGATGGCACTTTCCGGATTCCGTATTATGTAAGTATTCTATTGGTAAAACGGAATCTGAATTTGTTAAATGCGTATCTCGACTTTTAACCCATAATTGTTTCAACAATAGGACACTATTTTTTTAAGTTTTTATATTCATAGTATGCAGTGGGAAAATACGTAGTAGACGTAGTAGTTGATTAGTCATGCATGAAAAGTACCATTATGTTAATACACATACCTGATTATACGAATGCGCATCATCGATTACAATAGTGTGGTTAAACATGTTTATACATGGCAAAATGTATAATTTTCACCAACAGATAAGTCTTAATAGATAAATGCGTGCTTGTTAACCGGAATATGCACAACTTTAATACATAGATATATATCTCCCTAACAAGATTTATGTGCAATGTCCAGTTCATTCGCTTTTATAGTCACATGCCAGTTGTTGTCTATACAAGTTTTCGGCTGATGAAACACATTAACATTTTTTTAGATGTTAAGAATATTTAGATATAATATTGTACCGCTTATTTGCATAATTATAAGTCATTGTGAAGTGAAACGTTTACATTAAAAAATTATACACTTTTACGTTATTTGACGTAATGTGCAGGACTGCTTTAATCTGCTCATGCCATAAACATTCTGAAACGTTGATGCGTTTGTAACGCAAAAGATGTCAAATGTTGTATGAAATACTGTTGTATATAATAAGTTATATCATGAAACACTGCGCATTTAAACAATATTTTATTATAATGTGATACTGGTGATTTATGTTTCATTTTTTATCAGATACTTGAGCGTGTATTGAGTATTTACATTATGTTTTTGTTCTTTTAATTTTAATCCGTTACCATGGTAACATGTAGAAGTATTTATTATACGATTATTTGTACATGTAATAATTATTAATTGTAATAAGGAAAATAATTAAGATATATATTTGTTAAGTTGTTTTTTTTTATTTTTTTTCCGGTCGATATTTACTTAGCAAAATTACATATCATATCATACACATATAGAATTGTTTCCATGGAAACGGCTATTGTTGGTTCACACATTATGAATTAAAACATTTCTGCATATCATTCGATCAATAGGGTATGCCATGGGAAAAAGCTGCAGTTCATAATACATGATAGATGTCTTCTATTAGATTTCTTTGGAAAAAAATGTATACAACATTTCAGCATGTAGCTCGTTACCATAATAACCAACGACAATAAGTTGCTGTTTCACGACATGCTGTGTGTGTTCAATACTCATGTACATTTTTATAATTTTAATAATGACGTATAATGTATATTTATTTACATTTGCAATTGATGTTATATATCATAACACATTTTCACATGTATTTATGATGTTGCCATGTCAACCATAATACAGCGATAATTACTTTAAAACTGTTGTTTTCCTTTACTTAATATATTTCCCTATAAGATAAAAGTAGATTCATTTATTTCTGCAACAGGGCATTTTTCAACCCTTCGTGAACCTAGCCCTTTAATCTAAGAACACACTTCACCGAATAGTTTGGAGACGCCATTTTGGAGATGTGTATTGAAATTGACATTTTGATGATGGTGTCAATATCGACATAAGCGTGTTAAATCGTTTGTTTAAATAGTTGAGGATTAGCATACAGTTATCATTTGTCTTGACTTTCTGTGCAACATTTGCGAGTGCAATGACTATATCGATATTTAAGATTTATTGCCTCATTGATGACGTCATTTAACTTATGCAGTGCGGGCTGTTGCGATGTTTAAAAAATAAAAGTTTTTGTGATTTATGACTAAACTAGAATAAAATATATACGTTCTTGGTATCAAATTGTTTGTTTTGTTGAACCTGATTCATGTTGATAAAAATTGTTGACTTCATTGAAAATCCCACGAAACTCCAAACATTGACTGATATAAGAACTTCCTGTTGACCATGATATAAAAAAAATTATATCAGGCAACGTTATATCAGGCAGATATCAATGCGGTGGTATGATAAATGGGTATTTGGCGGTGCTGTTCTTCAACACTTCAGCATGAGCGATGATCAACGATGGATTCACACGCACTTTTCTAGCAAGTAATAATTTATCAAGAATCTCTATTTTATAATCAGAAGCATCATCTGCTGAATTTAAACAAATTATTGGTGAATTCCGAAACAATGTCAGTTTCACATCAACATGGTTTAATATGAACCGATTAATGGTACTAAAACCGTGATAAAGAGGTTCTTGTAGATCTAATGTTTTGGAAGCGCCAATGTATTTTTGACGTAAGTATAGTCCATTATTACGTCCCCCAGCATCACAATCATCAGGATGATCTGAGTAATCTTTGATAAACAGTTGAGATAAAAGCTGTGAATTGGTAGCAGTAGCATCATAATTCATTAGCGTTCGAATTAACGCGATATAAGGATTATAGTTGCACGTTATTATGGTTTTATTTTGCAATGTAACTTCGCTTGCAGAAAATAATGATTGTAAAAGCATGTTCACGGGACCTACTTTCTTGCTGGTAATGTTAGTTCCATCCGGTTTACATACTCTTAACTTTTACATGTAGTTGGGTTCCATTTAAGTCTAAATAGTCCATAGAATTTTATCCACTGATTCGAAACTCAATAGGAGTATTTTCCGACACTTGCGAGGATGGTCGTACCTCTTGATAGTAAACATTATCCACAGCAACTTGGGTTGGCGGTAAATCAAATAACTGCAAACTCTCTGGTATCCCCTCACTTAAGCTGTTTGATAATAAATACGACATATTTATCTATCAAAAATATCACCGATAATACATGATTGCAATCCTTTTCTTAACGTTTTCTGTAGATGATATAGATTGAAGTCTGTTTTTCGCGCGATTTTGTAATTTTCTAACGTTTTTGTTTGATTATGTAACGCTTTTGCTATTCTTCTTAGATTTTTTTTCGATTTTGTAAGGTTTTTCCTCTCTTTTTTTGATAAATGTATTCGATTTTGTAAAACGTTTTTCCTCTCTTTTGTAGCGTTTTTGTGCTCTTTTTTAATTAAATTTCTCGATTTTATAACGTTTATTTCTGTTGTATTTAATGATTTTGTATCTTTTCGTTTTAGTTCACTCTTCGCTTGATCAACTGTTTGTTGCGCGGGCGACACTGCTTTTATATTTACGGAACAAACCTCATCCTTCGATTGAGATGGTATGATTAATCCTTTTTCCATATAGTACTTGATCCATGGCTGTGGATTAGGCACATATAAATAAGATAAATTCATGATGCTTTAAAATGAAGAGCCATATGCACGGGTGATGTTATAAAAGATGCTTACTGTCCGTCTTCTGTTTTAATACTGAAACTTAATTGATATATTTCCATATTTTTTAAAGGTACATAAAATGGAAAATCATCCTACGTATACGAAGGTCTTACATCGTTCGCAGTGTACAGCGTAGACTACATTGGTGGATTTGCAGGTGACCTCGTTCCGAAAATTGTAGCTTTTGCCGGTGGTGTCGCTGAACTTTTCAGCCTCCATCATGTATGGACAGATTGCGCACCTCTGTGCTCCACAAGGCCCGCTCCTGTTGTGAACTCGGAAAAACATCCGATTGTGCTTTTTATGAACCAATATGTCTTGAAGGTTGCAGTCTCTTCTGAATGCTGCTAACGGGAGTTGAGGAAAAACGTTTTTCATATGATCTGAAATGTGGAGTGTTGGCAGGTGTTTCCGGAGGATATGGCCGACATTTGGTAGCGCTCTGGAGAAAGTGATAACGAGCGGTACCCTGGAAGTACTTTTTGAAGGCACTTTCGTATGCAGCAGATTTTCTCGCTTCTTGCTATCAACTTTCTTCAGCTCTGTCTCGACGAATCGGCCATTGTATCCTCGCTTCTGTAGTTGCTCTTTTATCTCATCTCTGTGTTTTTTGTAGTCCGTCTCTTCCGAACATATTCTTTTCAGCCTCACCCCTAAACCGTACGGAATGGCCTTCTTCCTAGACTCGGTATGCGACGAGTCCATGTGCAGGTAGAGGTGCCGATCTGTTGGTTTGGTATATAGGTCTGAAACCAGCCTTCCTTTTCGAATAGACGTCATGGTGTCTAGAAATTCGAGCTGCTCTGTGGAGTAACGGAGCTCTAGCTGTATTCGTGGATGGATTTCATTTGCAACCGCATGGAATGTCTTTAGTGCCTCCAAACCATGTGTCCACAAGCCCCAAACATCATCAACAAACCGGAAGAAGGCTATTGGATGTTTACTTGATTTTGAAAATAACTCTGTCTCCCAGGCTCCCATGTAGGTCGATGCGTAATTCATTCCTAAGTGCGATCCTATAGCAGTTCCTTCATTTTGCATGTAGTGGTCTCCATTGAATGAAATGGTGTTGTTATTTAGAACAGTGTCCATCATTGTGATCATGTCGTTGGTTGGTACTTCCGGTTGCACTCGCCGATTGAGAGCTTCAAATACTGCAGCACGGGCTTCTTCTCTTGGTACGCTGGGGTAAAGAGCCTTTACATCCAAACAAAATATGATGGTACCGTCTGGTAACGGCTGCTGTATCTGTGTTATTTTGTTTAGGAAGTCGGTTGTGTCTCTCACATACGACGGAAGTGACGTCACATGATTGCGTAATTCATTCTCCACTATTTCCGCCATCTTCTCTGTTGGGTGATTGCGGCCGTTCACAGTAGTGCGGAGAGGCATCCCAGGTTTATGAAGTTTCGGGTTGCCCTGAAGCTTACCGGAAGTTCCACCGCCGCTGGTGAGATACCTTTTAAGGTCACTGTCGATCGACCCCTTCTTGTATAGGGTATCGGCCACTTTCTTCACTTTGTTTTCCACAATCCTTGTTTTATCATCCGTCACCGCGACGTATGTCTCACTGTCCGACATTTCACACTTCAGCTTCTTGACATAGTCTTCCCTGTCCATTATCACTATCCCCGACCCCTTGTCGGCAGGGCGAATTACTATGTCATCGTCGTGGAGTAATTCTTTGATTGCCTGTTCTTCCGATTTGCTTAGATTATATTTAAATTTTCGTTTTAATCCGCAAATGATGTCGTCTTTGACCGCTTGTATATATGTGTCCAGCCATTTGTCGCGGCCAGCCTTTGGAGTCCACGTCGAGGTCTTCTTTTTGTATTGATGCTTATCTTCCCTGGTTCTATGTTCAGCGTCTTCTGAATAGAAATATTCTTTTAAGCGCATACGGCGTTCCCACGCTGACAAGTCTGTAAGTAATTTTCCTTTGTCTATCGTTTTTCTAGTCGGTATGAACTTCAGTCCTTTCGACAGCAGGGATATCTGAGCATCAGTTAACGTCTTCTTTGACAGGTTGGTAACAACATTCATTTTGTTTTCGTCATGTTTCGTCTTTGTTTTTGCCATGTACCTTGTGGTTTGCATTTCCTCCGAGGAGAGTGTTGTTTCTTTTGTAATCACGGACGTAGGTCTTTCATGCTGCCGAATAAAGTCAAAGTGCTGATTTTCAAGCCGCATACAAATGAACTTCCGGTTTGGCGATTCTCTTTCGACAGGAAATCGCAGCCAACTAAAGCATCCATTGCTGTATTGTTTCACGTATATGTCTACGTCGTATAATGTTGAAGACGCTAATATTTCCGCCTCTGTAGCCCAAGAGCGAGAGTTGCCATCGCTTTGTTTCATGCAGTTTATGTGTACACCGTAATCACCATCAATATAGTTCTTGTAAGTGGATTCGTTGTCCAGCATGTGATTAGTTACAGAAGTTCTTACAAGTTCATGTTTCTCGGGATCATCGAATATTCCTGCTGCAATACACCGGAAAAAGCAGTTTCCATCTTTTTCAATCAAAAGAAGACACTGATCGTCTGCACTTATCTTCCGAGTTCGGAGTAATTTAAGTTTTCGTTTTTTAGTTCTGAGGAGATCAATTTTCATTTTTAATGAAAAGTCTGTAAGTTCACAAAGTTTCTTGTCAAATTGCGGTTTACTGATAAGCGATGAAAGCTTAGTTTCATAGTCCATTTTCAGTTGTTGAGCTTCTTTCAGAACACGGTCACAGACGGCGACACTTTCGGACATCAGAGAAAGCGATGCTTTGTGTAAAATGTCTGATACGCTGGCGGCCTCATAACTATTGGTTTCAAGATCCATTTTCCATTTAATGTCGAATCCCGTAGGAATTAGTTCTGAATTTATACAATCAAGCAGGAACTGTTTATGGCTTTCATATCGACAAATCTTTCCAGTTACTTTCTTCAGTCGCGCAAATTCAATATATTCCGTTTCGGGATATGCCATCACGTTGTTGCATATAATAAAGTCGCTTTTAGCCGTTTATATAAAATAAAACGATTTTATTAAATTTGCCGTAGCTTTCGACCTCTCGGTCTTCTTCAGCGGCGTTTATTTGTGAATAAGCATATCATCTTTAGCGGAAGTGACGTTATATTATCGCACGCTACATTGCGCGCCAATTTTAGTCTTTTGTGTTTAGTCCATATGGTTTGAACGTCCTCAGTTTGCGCTTCCAAAGTTGTTCGATGGTCTTCCGGTACTCGTCGGTTCCATTTAATTTTTCGAGTCCCATGACCCGGAAGTCTGCGACGCTGTGGCCGTTTGTGTAGAAGTGCTCGGCTACCGGGTCGTTGTGTCGAGTCCGTATGCGGGACAGGGTATCTCCCGTTTCTCCTACGTATACGAAGGTCTTACACCGTCGCAGTGTACAGCGTAGACTACATTGGTGGATTTGCAGGTGACCTCGTTCCGCACATTGTAGCTTTTGCCGGTGGTGTCGCTGAACTTTTCAGTTTATATATATAACCATTTATTATTATTAAGCGGTTTATCTATTCTTCGTAAAACGGAATGTTCTTCTCCAAAAAACAATACTTTCCCCACAAATATCTGAGTAAATAAACACATAATCAACGTTTTTCATGTTAGAACTATAAGTAAACGATAAATCACACACTGCCACTTTCCAATTACCAATAACCCTAAATGGTAATTTTAACTGCACTTTAAATTTGTAGGGTGAAATGACATTAAACATGTATTTACATTCATCACTTCTTATATAAACATATCGTTGCATGTTTATTTTTCTCGTACTTGACTAGCATCGATCCATTGATTAAATGACTTTGCAAATCCTTCCCACTTGACAAAATACTGTTTTTTCTCTTGTATTGCTCTTGTTTTTAGAATTTGCTCAATTAACCACAAGCTTTCTTCATCTTTATCCACTAAAATAAGTTCATGTTCATCCATGTATCCTAAAATAGGTTCGTCATTAAAATCTATAACTTTATATTGCGGTATTCCTTAATAAAAACATTCTTTCCGTTATTTTAAAGACTTCAGTTTTATATTGATCTTGATGTCGGAACGTCGAAATGGATGTTTCACAAAGCTTATTCTTACTAAATCACCCAAACGAAATTTATATCGCGGATACTTTGTTTTTATTGTCTTTGGGTTTAAGTACATTTTTGAAATTCAATCTCGTTGTTTTTATTAATAGCACTAGGGGATAAACCCTTCAAACTTCTATGAGGCGATTGATTATAACTTTTTGCAAAGTCCTGTAAATTATCGATGTATCTATAATCACGCTTTTGTCGCATAAACCGAAACATCATACTACGCAATGTACGAATAACTCCCTCCGCGTAATTGGATTTTGATATATTCTGTGTTGTAAAAAATAAACTCCATTCTTTTTCATAAAATTGTTAAAGTCTGAGTTTACAAATTCTGACCCTTTATCTGATCTTATTTTCTTAAATCTTCTTTTCTTTAATATTTCGTTGATAGCTGTCAACACAGTAGTTGCTTTCTTATTTAAAAGCGGTTTCACTAATAAAAAACGTGAAAAAAATGTTAATTACTATAAGTATTAACTTGTAACCATCATTATCCTTGGATGGATTTTCAACACTCATCAAATCGATATCTGCTTGATCATTTAAACCAACAACTTGAACTTTTGGCGTTTTACATCTATGTTTAATTGTTTCTGCAACGCGTATGGTTCCTGTTTGTTAAGCCATTTCTGTATAAAATGAATGCTAAATTCTCCTGGATATTTTCTGTTTAATAATGTATGTAATTTTACACCTCCTAAGTAACTTCCAGGGTTTTTCGCATAAAAATAATATTTTGAAAGAATATCCTCCTTTTGCGATACATCCATTTCTAAAAGTAAACGTAGTATGGTAAACTTAATAACAAACCATTTTTTTAATAAAGCGAACGAATGCAATATCTGACATTAAAGTTTTATGCGCCACATATTATATCAAAACACACACACATATTACATACTACAACATCAATATAATAAAATGTAACACATTCTACACATAAATAAACAACATTTATTCATTAGCTATGACATTATCAATCAAAGATACATATCGCTTTAAAGTGTTCCATTCAAGTGGATACCGAGTATGGTAGTAGTTCCATTCACAAACTTCCGTAGGTCTATTAACGTATATCTTGGTTGTTTTCACACAGTTAAATACACATTTTGAGTAAGATCAAACTGTTTTACATTCATACACATAGAATGGTTCCATTTTCCCATCGTTCTCGTTTCAGGATGAGGAGGCTCTCTTCCTATCAACACGTAACCGGGATACGCAGTCGTAATAATCATCAAAAGTATGCCAATCCATTTGACTACCGTTAAACATTTACTAATCCTTGAACGTATAGATAGTCCATGTTCTACATCAAACAGTTCCGATTTGGCTTGCTCATAAATTAATTTCCCATCAGATTCATCAACGTTTGTTGGTTGTTCCATTCTTACTCACACAAATTCAAATAGACACTGACAGATTTTTCAAACTAATGCGTCTTTTATCTCTGCTTAAAAGACGGTTTTCCACGTGTAATATTGTTAGAATCGTTTTGTGCATTTTTTTTTCCATGAATCCGTTTTCATCATTTGTAAATAGTCCTTGCTCGAAATGACTTTCTTATGCAGTTCGATCAAAGAATTACTTAGGTTGAGTCCTCGAACCATTTTTCCCATGCAAGAAGAATGTTCATTGCGCTAACTGCCTCTACCATCATCAAAATATAAATCGTATACAAGCACGTCGTCTTCCCATAAATCACTAATTAAACAATCATGATATAATTGAGACGGATGGCCTATATAACATCCATAACATTTGTTCTTTATCACGCTATATTTAACTTCTATCAAAGCTTTTGCGTATATAATCAAAGTAAGAGTTCATAAGTGTCACACATGTTTCGGGTTTAGTAATGTGATTCAACGGAATCTGTCTGCTGTCTGCAAAGTGAGATGACATGATTCCTTATCAATCATTCTGAGTAGAATGTAATGTAACCATTGTGTTTCAATTTATATCCTAGTTATGTTCCCGCTCAAATTCTCACATTTTAAATATTTCAGGATGCAGACGTGACTGCCATGGGCTCCACAACGATACAGATACAGACTTGTCTTGACTTATATGAGCAATCACACGTATATATAAACAATGTGGTGAATTGATTTTGTGTTGTTCAATAACGTTATCATCTGTTTTCATTGACTTAGTCTTAGTGAACACGAAAAACATTGTACAATATCACCTCTACCAATATAATAAAATCCAGCAGCAGTTTTTGATATTTGTTAGGTAGTAATTGTAAAGGCCAAGCGTCAAACTTATCAAGTATGTTGTAATATTTCAGATCTGATGCATCTAATGTCAGTCCTTCAATCTCCATGTTTGAAAAAGAATATTATGAATGATGATTTTCAAGAAATGAAGCTAGCGACAAAACACTTTCTTTTAAATCACATAACGATAAAAACTGATCCAATTCTAAGCGAATGATGTATAAATGCTTTTTCAAATTGACATACAACCTTTTACGTTTTAATTTCAAATTGATCGTGTACTCTCCAAAACAACATACAATTTTCTTGAATGTAGGATGCCACTGTACACTTTCAAATCCATTTAATAATTGTAAGCTTTCTTCCGTAAACATCAGCTGCGCTTGTGCCATAGTGAATAACACTCTTCAAATACATTCAGAATTATAACTGTTCTGCATAAAAAAGCGCCAAAAAAATCATGTAAAACTTTTGCGCGCCTGTGATTCCATACCGTTCGCTTTTCAAATACATTTAAAATTATAGCGGGTGTGCATAAAAAAGCGCCAAATCATGTAAAACTTTGCGCGCCTGTGGTTCCATACCGCTCGCTTTTCAAATACATTCAAAATTATATCGGGTTCGGAAAATAAAATCGCCAAATCGATTACGCTCTAATAATATGGAATCACGCATATCTCGCAGGTGAATTCACGCTCATTACACCGACAACAATAAACACCAATTTATAACCATATCCCTAAGCGAATATATGCATAACAGGCACCAGGTGAAAACAACCTTACACCTGGATTATCGACTTGACTTCAACTTGACCCGCTCCTAACAAAACGGCCTCGACACAATCGACTTGACCCGCACCTCAGAGCACCACCGGCACCGCCGCCTCAAAAGGCGCCTAAACCTCACCGCACCTAATGGCACTTTAAAACATGGCGCTGAAATTCTTCATTCCTATCTACTCTTGATATGTCTTGCATTAAAGTGCCATGCTGTTTCAGTAAACTGTACAGCATGACAAACATAATAAAGCAATATATGCATATAAATCTGATTATAAACAGATCCACTATTATTATATAAATGAAACCATGTTTGTCTTATCCCATTTTCTAACGATTATCTTGTCAAATGTTTTAACTTTGCGAGTAAACTGAACGCTAACAATTTGCAAACACTCGTTTCCGTTACATATACTGTATCCACCGAGTAGTTTACTAATAACAGCGCCCTCACACTACTTTGGGGGAAGGGGTCCGCAGCCCTTAGGAGGGGGAATTTTCGCGGCGTTTCCCTTTTTGGTGGATTTTTTTTACTTACTCTCTCATTTACTCTCTCATTATTACATGTGTACATGTTTGCACTATATTCATTGCATTTTTTATAATTAAGTATGTTCACAAATATTAAATTGAACTAGAATTGAGATATAATAATCATGAGACACATCTTTAAATAAAAAATTAAAAAAATGTTGTTTTTTTTGTTTTAGGGGGAATTTTTCCCCCCAAAAGTGGAAAAAAGTATACTTTTCAGGTGGGGGACTGCCGCCAAATTTCGGCGGCAGATTTAATAGATTGAGGGCCCTGAATAAATAAGTTGTTGGAATCTAAAAAAGTTTTATACATCGTTCGTTATCACATGCATTAATTTGCATTCTAGTAATCCCTTCTAAATGTATGATCACCATCGTTTATTGGATCGTTATTTGCCATTTTTATCGAGAGACTGTCACAATTTATGTTCTGTATTGTCCGCCAACTTGTTAAAATAATGTAAGAGACAGGTGCGCATATCAAGGTATTAAAATCGTATAATTATGTCCATCTAATAAGCGATTCGCATTTAATTTAATTAGTAAACGATTCAGTAACGACTCCATTTTGCGTAAATTTCGGACATAAAAACATTCGGATGCAGATTTTGTAATAGAAAAAAACAACTTTTGAGTCGGCGGTTAAAAAACAGGGTCGGTTGGGTAACCGGAAACAAGACTTCTTTTTTTTGGCCTACATCAGATTTTCATGGAACAATCATATATGCGACAGAAAGGTTTCTGTAAATAAGTAGATTGTATTGCATGTTAATACCTGAACCAAGACTATTTATTGCCACTTCCCCTTCTAAATACTTCTGCTTCCGCCACCGAATCGCACACCATCAGCTCCAACACCGCCACCGAATCGCACACCATCAGCTCCAACGTCTCCCTTTCCGAAAACGGTGCCATAATTTGTATTGACGGCACTTACGAGAATCATCGCCGACGCCAGTAAAACGCACAGAAATAGTAGTCGACTCATTCCTGAGCTATATGAAACATAGGATTTAACGTTAAATGCTATATATTTATTCCATTGGAATGTATTTGCATAGTTTGACTGCATATAAAATGTTAAAGAAATAACATGAACAAAAGAGGTTGAAGACCTATTTATATGCTTTGTTCTCGTTCTTTCCAGACCCTTATCTATTTATGTCGCTAGTATTTTTAGAATTGTATAACTTTTGTATCATCAATACAATTTAAATATTAAATCCAAAGAAACCTGTATTTGTTAACATTTTTTACTCAATATTTAGTTCTTTAAGATGAAGGTCAATGATCTGTGCCGTCCTGAAGAAGTTTCTCATTGGACTCGTGCTTTGGCTTGACCTCGTTCAAAATGGGGCTCCCATTGGGGAATTTTCAAACTTACGTATTGAAATATCCGTTTTCTTAGACACAGTGGCATGTGTTATGTGTATTGACGATAGTGGCGATTTCTTTTTAAATATAATATTCTATCTGATAGAACGGATGGAAGAATCGAAAATAACTAATTAATATCGTTTTAAATTTAATCTTCTTTTACAATTACCATAATTTAACCTATATTAAAGAAAACATAAAATTGAAGGAAACGCAATCGAACAATATCCGTATAGTCTAAAAACTAAACTTTACAATGAGAGTATAGGAAATTGACGTTTCTTTCTTGTGTTTAGAATTTAAAGTTTACTCAGTTGCTGCACATAACGCGAGGAGTTTTAAATATGGCGAGTCGTTTAAGTGTCTTCCTGCAGACACGTCACATATCTATTGTTCTAGTTGGAATTCAATCTCCGAATCACTGGGTGATGCGTATCTTGCTATGCTAGTGGACTTTTGTGAGGCACATAATTCAGAAGGTGATCCGACTGGCACTTTCGGTATGCTTTGGCCGTTTTCGCAGATTTCGCTGTAGCATGTGTTCATTTTGAAGAGGTACATGGAGGCGCGTTATTCTCATGCGTGTAGCTCAACCGTAATCGCTTTTATAGCTTTTGCCCTTGTTTAGGTTGTGTGCATCGGGCTTTATGTTGGTTCGGGGCCTTACAGACGCATGTTACATGCAAACTTAATTTCAACCTTAAACAAGAGGTACATTTCTACCGCTGCTTCTCCGGATTTCAGTTCTATGATTTTGAGTAGAGGAAATGCCTCTCGGAAGGCATCGCTTCGATACAGTTTATCTCTTGAACAAGCTCAGGTGAGCAACGGAAAATGTCATTTTTCGGAATTCTGCAACATTTTTTTGCGTGTACCATGGTCTTTAGATATCATTATGCCTTACACGAAATGTTTGCCATCAGGTACTTTGTCACCGTTACACCAATATTCATTTCTCCATTAGATACTTGGCACACTCGCGATAGTAAAACTGTAGTCCAGTCAAGAGGCTGCATGATGTGCGATGTGTGGGGAGGCAAAACAAAGAGGATGATAGTATGTGATCTGGCTCAGTCAGTCAGCTGACGGGAACATTAAAAGTGTGGCCGTCATAATTTACTAGTATCGGATGTTGGTCAATTGACTTTCTGCATAGATTGGTAAGATTTTACTTTAAATACTTCTGGGATATTTCGGTATTCGACATAGTCCAGTCATTCTAGCTCAGATACACCCAACACCTCAAACAAATTGCAACAGAACATGTTTTTGGTGTTTTTAAATCATAAATGCATATAGTATAACAGATTAAAAGTCTAGAAAAATCTAAGCTGGGGAAAGTAACAAAAAACGAGACCAAATACAGGCTAATGAATGTAATTATTTTTTTATTTTGAAACTCCTTATAAATTATATGTATTTCAATGCCCATCATTTTTACATAAAACATCCTTGTTAACATAGCTATATCTAAATCTACTAATGACAATAAACGTAACATAAACTATATAATCTTATATAACACACTAGTTTTCTCTTTTTTATATATAAAATTGAAAAGTGGGTGGAGTATTTCTATATGATTACACATAGCTTTTATTGAGCAGTGTTGAATGTAACAATTTAATCATCGTCTTGTATAGATCTATAGACTTTTACACACATACATTTGTTTTAAATTTGAGATAAGAATATATCTGTCAGAATGTTCATAATTATACAAATATTTATTCAAACTTTGTGTTGTATCCCTATATAAAGAGTGGGTGGGGTAGTCTTATACAAAGTAATTTCATTTTCATTCCTATGAATTTTCTATATAGACAGTATTAGATACATAGCTTTTCTTAAATAAGTTTACATACATTTCCTAAATCAAAGATATATAAATAATGCATTGACCCTGGGTCACAATGGTTGACCTTGACTTTTAAAAGGTCAAATATCATATTATGCCGTTGAACGATGTAACTATTACAAAATCTGTAAACTTGATTATTTTGTACATATTAATAATAAAATAATGTTACGTACACTGATAAGTAAATCTTTGATTCTATAATAACTGCAAATGGTGTAAAACATGTTTTAAAAGTCGCAGTAACAATAATGGATACAATAACCCTTACTGCTCTCGACACTGCCTTTCCACTGACCATGTGTGGGATAGTATTTTCGGCATATATTGTTTCTAACAAGTCATTCAAACCGGAGCCTGACATAACTGGCCAATGCAACCTAGAAAACTCATGGTGCAATGAAAACCATCAAATCGAAGCAAAATTCTTTTTAGAGGACTTTTGTTGCATTCGTTGGTAACCACAGTCATAGCTTTCCAATATAGAGGCTGGTCGAAAGTTACAATTGCCGACTGGTTGTATCTGGAGTGACGCAGGCAATCAGGCCCATCCCATGGAATGTTCCGTATCCATCTAGTGTCCACATTGTCGGCAACATACTGTATAAAGTTTTCATTTGTCGAAATAGTTATATTGTTTAAATCGCCACTTTCCGATACAGCAGCACTCGAATAGAATGTCTGTACTTCTGTGTATGAGACACAGAACCCCAAACTGTTCAAGAGTTCCACAATATATTTTGAAGATGTCAAGTGATGTAATTGCACTCCAAGTGCAATTTGTAGAGGGGCTATCAAAATTCGAGGACGAGTGGCTTGCATAATTGCTTGACCTATAGCGCTTATTTTAGTATCTGCGTCTCGTTTGCTGAACACTTCACGCAACAACAGGTAAAGACTGTCTGGTAAGAAGTTCTTGTTGGCTTCACTTGAAGCTATATCTAATGTATTGGGATAAAAGTTGTATCGACTTCTTTGGATTTGATATCACTTTTTATTAATTTTGCAGCTGTTCTGATCAATTTCACCTTTTAATTCTCTGTATTTTCAGATTTGCATCGGCGGTAGAAATCATGCAGAATTGATGTTGCAGTCATGCTCAGGGTCACAACATTTACTTTCAGATTTATTCAGTGATTATCACATCCTCACCAAAGTGGATGATTATTTTGGATTTTAGATAGGTAATACTGTATGCTTTGTCGCCACAAATGCTTACCATTTGATCTTGCAGTTGCTAAATTGTCACTTGCTCATCATCATTATCTTTGAAAAATGTCATCACCTTTAAGAATGCGTCACTTGCTTCGGTATCTTCTGGTCGACCAATCCTTCACGGGATGGCTGCACCTGAAATTCTTCTGGGATATCTTTCCCTGTTTTGAAATAAGATGAGCATGTTTGATGGTAAAGTGCATCCGCTGCAGGCAAGTCATTGACCTGTTTTATCCTTGCCCGAACCGTATCTGACCAAACATCATTCTTCTGTAAACATATATTTAAAATAGTAGGTTCTAGTGTCCTTACTGACCAAACATCACACTTTCTTTTTCTCCCTTTATCAATAACAGATTGGTCACAATATAAACAATGTTCTTTGTATGAAAACTTATCAGTCTTTGATCTCAAAGGAGTGAAAAGGAGACTAGTATTGAGTTTTTCTTGTACATCCCTATTGTCTCTTTTAATATAGTTTGGGTTACAATATGTTTTTCTGCACTCCACATGGACAAACTGTCCGGATTCAACCCTCAAACTGTCATTTCTTTTTTCACTTGCATCATTGATTCCATGGAAGCCCTTCTCACTTAGTTTTACGGTCTTTGCATTGTTGTCAAACTGCCGCTTACAGATCCGACAGGAATCTATCCTGAAATTATATTTTTATTTTATAAGTAAAAGAACTAACTTTTCTGACCAAACATACAATTATATGGTGTATTTATAAAATTCTATTTTGAACGAGATGGACTTTGCATTTCGTGTAAATAGAACTAAATATGAAATATACTGATAAACTTTAATGGCATATACGACTAAGTGATTGTTGAATTGGCACACTAACATCTTGTCAGCTTCTATCAAGCAGGCAGTTACGATATAGATTCAAAGACCAATCTAACCTTTTTAAAATTCAATTTTTTGTCCTGCTACCCATTCGTATTTACTGGATATCTAACAGTTAAAAACACCTCCCTTGGTGATCCATCTGAAATGTTAATAGACATAAATCAGTTGTTAGGTTTCAGAATTTTACTAGTAATTCAATTATTAGTAGCACAAATGATCGACACTCATTTCCTGTTAAATATAGATAATAATAGGTTATTTTTGATTATAGATCAGGTTTATCATACGGGGCTTAGAAAAACAAAAATCACTAATCTATTATTCTATTTATCCCACATTTTATTCAGTAAACCTTTTTATTTAACCAAAATTAGTGTATGAACTACGCGGATTCTATCATTCTATCAGAATTTGTTTCAGATTAGAAACAAGGTATAAAAAAGGATTATTTGATGACTATGGTGATATGATGGATTATATCGCACGAACTGATTGGGTGCCTTTGTGTTTCACGAGCCTGCTGGAATATTGGAATACATTTGTACACAATAAACGAGTGCGCCACAGACCATCGGTACACCACAACCATGAAATATTCCTTTGATTATACACATAATTACGATAAAAAGCAAGATAAAATTTAACAACGCAGTATATGATGTATACCTTAAGAATATAAACAAAGCAGTATATTGAACTAGACGTCTATGTGAATTTTTACAGGCAATCATGACGATTATTATGTATACATTGAAGAGGTCATTAAAAAGTTCGTTTTTTAAATCCGTTTAGATTTTATGGCCCATATAGGCTTCCGTAGATTTTTTATTTTTCAACAAATTCTCACCACCGCTAGAAATCGATTTTTGGTAATAGCTTTATCAATCAAAAGCACAATATAAATACATGTGCAGAAGAAATATAACAAATAACACAAAGTAGATCATTGAAGCTCCTGTTTTGAGACGAAACATGCTTTTATAAACGTTTTTTTTATCGTCATTAATGAGAAAACACGAAAACACATTACATTTTTCATTTACGGACATTCTGCACCGTTTAAACCTATACATGCGCTAAAATATAAATTATTGAATAAAATATATATTGCTAGACTTACCTTTCTCATTCGAATTATGATTATAATATTAAACTGCCCAGCTTTTAAGAAATAATCAAAACCCACTATCGTTCAACTGCAGACGATGCGTAGATCTACGGTAGTCGAAACTAGTCACAAAATATCATTTAAAATTGCTTACAAAAATCTTAAATTTTACAACTTTCCCCAGCATAGATTTTTCTAGACTTTTTATATTATTTATATAATACTTTAATCAACATGTTTGCACACTAAGAAATTCTGTTGCAATTTTTTGAGGTCAAAGTTTAGATTGGCTGGACTAACAAGCCACTGTCTTGCATTGTAAATATGCACCCAGGCTTGCCGAAATTGGAAAAATTCTGCCGGTCGTCTGGACAGGCATTTCAGAAAATGTGTCGGTCCGGGGAAAATTTTGTCGGACCGAAAAAAAACACAACACAACTATGTACATTAACATAAATAATGATGATCATCCAACGAAATATGTAACTGGACATCTAATTGGTCAAACTATATTTAACTGACCAATGATATCCATTTAGGCATTATAACAACGTTAACTAAAGTAAGGAGGAAGTATCGAAAATAAAACTGCGGTTAACGGACATTAACTTGTACAATTTTAAATGATAACTTGTTTGTGACCTATGACGAGTGCTTGTTATAAAGATATCACTAGAACGAGGTGCCTGAACCACGTGACTTTTTCGGCTATGTGTGGGACAATCGGATGTAAACAAAACGTCGCTTCAGGTAACGTTTTTGATAATTTCTTCATTATTTCAAAACCATTTTCAAAAAACAAAACAAAGACGAGTGCCCGGTCATTGTAAAAAGACACATCTTTGTTAAGTTTGCGCAAAATTAATTAAGTATTTTTTCCAAAAAGTGCAACCGCGTGTTTGAAAACACATGAAGTGAAATGCTATGTGTGGTATATTTTTGTTCAAGCAACAAAAACATTGATTATAATATTGTCGAGGGTTTGAAAAATAGAGCGGACATTGTTATTCTTCATAGATAAGCTACTTACATTGTATGTTTGCGCAAGTACATCTAATTCGGAGTGTGTGTGTATATAAATGTTATACTGCTATGTGTGGGGCACATTTTTTAAATGCTATGTGTGGTATACAAGAACTTGCCCGTCAGTTCTGCATTTAATCTGAACACAGTTTTGTAAGAATCGAGAACATAAACTTTAGTCTGTCCTGAACAGATCAAATGAACCAAATGTGACATAAGTGAATAAGCATACATGTTATGTTGAACTATAATATTTCTTTGTTTTACTTATTGTCTTTAAATAAATATAATGTTTGATATTTCTGCCTGATTATTGAATTTGGTCCATTTTTTAATGAATGACAAAGAAAATAAGAGCACATGCTTTTAAATGGGTTTTACTTCTATTGTTTTTCAGACTTAAATAGATCGTGTATATCCCATACAGACGCTGCGTATTTAGACTTACATTTAACTATTAATAATAATTTGATCAAAACTAGTTTATACGACAAACGGGACGATTTTAACTTTGAAATTGTAAATTTTCCGTTTCTAGATGGCAACATCCCTAAAGGACCTTCCTATGGTATTTACATTTCGCAGTTGGAACGTTATGCCAGAGCATGTTCGTGTATTAAAGATTTTAATGATCGTAATCTAATATTAACTAAAAAATTGCTAAAACAAGGCTTTTTGTATCAAAACCTAAGAAATACATTTGCTAGATTTTACTCTAAGTATGGTGATTTAATTTCAAAATATAATGTTTCTTTAAAATGGCATTTAAATAATGGAATCTCCCATCCATCATTTTACGGAGATGTTTTGAAGCGTGTCCGCAAATTAAAATATGTTAAACCAAATGTTCATATTAAACTTTTCAATTTAATTAACTTGTTTTTATCAAAAGGATACGATGCTTATGTGCTTAAAACACGTGTTTGATGGTTTTCGATTCACTATATCTTTCTTCCCTTAAAATTTGGAATCATTAGTGATATTATAGGCATTTTTCACTGTTGATTAAAATTGTGTCATTGTGTCGTATGAACAAATCTGCATGAATACTACATTATAGGCATTTTTCACTGTTGAATAAAATTGTGTCATTGTGTCGTATGAACAAATCTGCATGTAAACTACATTTGGACTCAAATCGTACATCAAATCATTTCTGTCTTCAGTTGTCAAAACACCTATATACTGTTTGATTCCAATAATGTCGCTTTAATGGAATTACCATTTTTATTCATTTGCTTCTTAATATTAAATCACCTAAACTTGTTTTATTAGTAGCACAGCCCCATTAATATTTTTATTTAGTACTGCCCTTGGAATTTGTTCACGTCATTATGGATTTTTGTGACGTCATACGACCGACTTTCCCAGTTGTAATCTACATGCATAGGTCATTGGGTTTATAACGTTCCATTTTCTTTATATTTAATCTCTGATAGGCGTTTCTTGTTTGATTTAATTATTTTTAATTTGTTTAGCAGTCACATAAACAACCAAGCTATGTAATATGGAATTTTTACACCCATTATTGCTGCTTCTTCCTGTATTTGCGCGATGATTATCTGAGATATTAACTATATGATTCTATATTCCCAAATCTTTTCTATAAAGAAGGAATGTAGTTGACAATTGTTAATAGTTTTATTTGATCGTTCGTCAAAAAGTTGTAATTCTGTTACTCTTGTATCTTCAATGCAATTGAGTAATTAAATAGTAATTAAATTGAATGCGCTTTAATTCCCTTTTATTATTGTTTAATTTGAGTTACAATGCTATGACGTTAAATTTTATTTACACTTAAATGTATTATGAATATTGCTGGGCCAAGTGTGAGGTTGAGCGCTCTATAACCAGGTTTAAACCCCCAATGCTTTGCATTGACCGTTCCAAGGCGGTGACCCCAGCTTTATTCATATTTTGTGTTTATGTTGGTTTGTATTGTGCTGTATTGTCCTGTTTTGTACTGTTTGGGCAATCGGTCACTTGCCTTAAATAAAGGACCAACTAATTGTTTTTAATGAAAATTCAATACTGCTCCAGCAGCTGGAGTTTCACTTCTTTATATTGAAAAGGATTAGTCGAAAGATCTGTTACGCTTTTAAGGTTCGAAGCTGTGTAAGAACTACATGAACCCCATCAAACCACACGGAAGGTGATATGTTGCAAGTTAATTATCAAAACCATAGTGACAGAGACAGGGACCCCGCTTCAAACTGTGATGTTTATGAAAATCTATATAACTAACTATGCAAACAAACCATTTAACATGTATTTTTGCATAAGCAAAACAAAGTGTGTGCATTGATATGTATCTATGTTATTACTAAAATTGATTTGATGAATATAAAATCTGATTATGTGTGTTAATAAAACAGGTGTTTCATAACAAATAACAATTTAAATCCAATGATGCTTGTTTGTGGTCTATTCCAATATCATCTCCATATGAACATCTTCGAATCCAATAATGCTTGTTTGTGGTCTATTCCATTATTTTATTATGCCACGACAGCGCATTTACGTTGGAGACGCTGACATGATATTTTAAAGTGTTATCGGATACCCATCCGATAACAGTTTTAAGCTCCGCCCATCAATATCCGTTTTAAAACTCCGCCCATATTTGGTTTACTCAATGATTTTTTTTAGCGTTCCATGTTTTAGCCCCGCCCATTCTGAGAACTACTTTTTTGTAGGCGTGGTATGTCGCTTCTTTGATTTAAATGGAAACAAACAGCGATTCATATTTTATTCAGAAGTTAGAACATTAATAAACAATAAGTTGTTTTTTAAACAAAACTAACACTTTATTAAGTATATATCTATAGGGAAATATAAATTAAATGAGCATTAATCAATGGAAAAAAATTAAACAAATACAAATGTGCACCGCTAGCCTACCATTCATTGGCTGCAGATGAACACAATTTAAAACAGTCATGATAAACATTTAAAACGTAACACAAATATACTTAACACGTTTTAAATAAAATATGACAGATTTGATCAAGTTAAAGAAGAATTTATGACAAATATTCACTAAACATCTCGTCTAAGATTATATAAAAAAAAATTAACTAATACTTTACAAATGCTTTCCTTTTTTGTGTCATTCTTATAAAAAGCAAGGCAAACAGGTGAATAGCATACACAATGAATTAACATTGACAAAGTAAAATAATTAATACTTGATTGAGATGTTTTGCTAATGCCTGCCATGCCTAATAATACATGACAATTTCAATTTTTAAGTGTCTGAAATCAAACTTTCACAAAAAAAAAAGATTCTATCTCCACAACCAAACAGGAAATTTGTGTGGTCAACCTGAAAATAAAATAAAGATTCCTTTAGAAGAAAAAACATCATCAAACATTCATTGCATAACTGCTTTAACCCTTTAAGTGCTGGAACCGAATTTTGAAGTCCTTTGCAAACAGTTTGGATCCAGATGATCCAAACTTTGCTATTCTGATAGTTATCTTTGAAAAAAATGAAGAAAATGCTTATTTTACAAATTCAGCAGACGACATTTTAGCAGACGACAAATTTTCCAGCATGCAAAGGGTTAAAAATAAAAATCCAGATATATAATTTGTATTAAAATTGAAACTTTATAAATATAGTGACATATAGATTTATAACATGTTCAGATAAAACAATTACATAAATACTCTCAAAAATAAATTTGTCGACAAAAAAGTATTACCTTTCCGACAAATTAATTAGATGGGTTGATGTGAAGCTGTGCCGGGATGCAGTTGGGGGGGGAATATCTCGAGTTGGTTGAGAGGCAGAGAAAGACTCGGACAAGTGCAACTGACGAGGGTAGAACTGTGCCGCCAAGAATTTTGGTAGATATCATCACCCATGGAATGTGTGGTCGCAACTTTCTGCCATTAAAAGAAAAACATTTCATATTATAATAAAATAAAACAAATCCAACAGGAGATAACATTTCAAAATAGAGTGTTTTAATAACATTTTTATGGCACAACTTGAACAAATTACAACTTTAATAGACACAATATTATTAATACAAAATGAAAATGTATAAACTCCACTTTATATTAAAATAATTAAGAATTTCTTTTAACTTAAAATATTTTTATTATGGACTCGGGGCTATTTTTGCTTATTAAGGGAATATGTGTTTGTTTTCTTATTTGAGAAATTTGCGACTAAAATTTTCACAATTTAAAGAAGTTCGGGACTCAAATTTTCACAATTTAAAAAAAGTTTGCAACTCATTTTGTCACAATGTTGATCTGTGGGCGACACAATTTTGAACAGTTTTCGACACATGTTTTCAAAAAAGTTGCACAGCACGCAACTCATTTGTTCACAGTTTTCAACAGTGAATTCTTTTATGAACAGTGCGTGACTCAATTTTTTCACAATTTTGAACAGTGTGCAACTCATTTTTTAAAATTGTGAACAGTGCGCGACTCATTTTTCCACCATGTTGAATAAACAGTGCGCGACTCCTTTTTTTTCCAAATTTTGAACAGTGCGCGACTCATTTTTACAAATTTTGAACAATGCGCAACTCATGTGTTTTCACAATTTGAAGAGTTTGTGACTTATTTTTTTGTAATCTTGAATGAACAGTGCCCCACAAAATTGTCCCCCATTTTTGAACAGTGCGCAAATGATTATTCCAAATTTTGTACAGCGCGTGACATGATTTTTTCACAATTTTGAACAGTGCGCAACTCATTTTTCCACAATTTTGAATGAACAGTGCATGCTTATTTTTTTGCAAAAATTTGAACAGTGAGCAACTCATTTTACAAATTTTGTACAGCGTGTGCCTCATTTTTTCAAAATTTAATTTATGAAAAGTGTGCGACTCATTTTTCCACAATTTTGAAATCATAATGAACAGTGGCAGTGGGCAACTAATGTTTCCCACAATTTTGAACAGTGCGCGACTCATTTTTTCAAATTTTGGTACAGTGCGTGTCTCATTTTTTCACAATTTCGAACAGTGCGCAACTCATTTTTCCACAATTTTGAATAAACAGTTCGCGACAGTAGAACAACTGGCACTGATCATTGGTTCATCAGCATGAGAATGGGTGTAAAAAAATGGCACAAATAATGAAACATGTGTGTTTAAGCATGCATACATAACAATGAAACTTACCAACTATTCGGACAGGAAACATATGGTGCAGAAGCTGCGGGATTCAGCATGCTCTCCCACTGATATTATGTAGATCAGTGGTCAAACTGGCAGTCAACTTATGTTGGGATTTCCCAATTGTGAAGATATTAACCTTGGCTATCTCCAAACACAAACATGTTCATTTATTGTCAGTCAAACAGCAATTAATCCATCATGTCACCCTGACAGTCTCAAAACACGGTGCAAAACCAAAGCATTTTCGTTTCGTCTAACACACAGCTGGTAACGTCGCCGAATATTGCACAAAAGCAGCTTCATTATGAAGTTCCAGCGACTCGAAATACACGTTCTCCACCCACTTTGATTTCGCACGTGAAGGCCTGTTTTTTGGGGAAAACTGTGAACATCTCACAACTAAACGTATATTACGGAGATGGACAAGTTGAAAAATAAATCACTCTTATCACTTCCAAATTGCACACTACGTTAAAATCCCGTTCCATTTGATTATTGTATTTATTGTTTGAAATTTTCACTCTACACATTCGCTTTGAAAATAGCGGTTGGTGTGTACTCTTGGAAGTACATGTCGAATGTGTTATTGTAAAAAAATATTGGTATTGTGTTTTTAGTGCAGAAATTGTTCTTTTAAGTTTCGATTTCTCGCTTTAGTTTTTGTATTATGTGCGTTTAAATTTGATTGATTGTTGCTTACTTTCGAACTATTTTTTTATGTGTAAATATATATGCATAGACGCTAGCGGATGTAATCAGGTTGCTACTAATTTGCATATTTATCAATGAATTTAGCGGTTGTTTGTTTTTGTTTGTTTTGTGAATATTTTCTTATTTACTTTAAAATGTGGCATAATAAATAGAATATATGGTTGGTGACTTTTGATATCATGTGATATAAGACTCGTCCGATATGGCGTGTGAAAAGGCTCGGCAAGCCTCGCCTTTTCCTACGCCATATCAGACTCGTCTTATATCACATGATATCAAAAGTCACCAACCATATATTCTCTATATCTCCACATGAATATCTTCAGTATATCAAAATAAACACGTCATTAATAATAACATTACTTTATAACTATCATTCACATGTAACAATAGAAATTAAAGCACCAAATACATAAAGAAGTACATTAGTATTCACAAAAAAATTGTACTCAGTCAATTTATAAATTTGCAAATCTTGCTATTCAAACATATAAATGCTCCAATTAAGTCATAACAAATGATCAACGCCAAAACGTCTTGACTTGTGGGGGTTATTATACCAACAAACATATTGAATTGCATCAATACTTCATTTACTCAAATTCAAATGAAATCTGAATAACTGCAAATAGTTTGAGATGCTTAATGAAAATACTCATTCGCCACGGTCATGAAAGGGCGCTGCAAGATCTTGTTACCTCTGCACCAAGTAATTAACATTAAATCATACACTGTTGTTCAATTTGTTGAAATGTCAAATTTTTATGTAATGTTTACTTTGATTGTTTTTTTTCCCTGCAATACTTGCACCATCTGGTAATAAAACAAACAGTCATTTAAACTTTTGAACATTTACTATACATGTTTGTATATGACAACTTTTCATTGATCAAAATAAATTGAAAAAATACTTTAATCTCCCTGAAAAGAACATAATACAAATGAAATAAACTGTTAAACTTAAAAAAAATAGCATGCGTGATATATCAGATAGCTCAATAGGATTTAGATACAAATACATGGTTTTCCAGAAACAAAATGTTATTGATCCTATTGTCTATTTGTTAAAAAATGCTGTATGATCTCTTTATGCTTTTTTAATAACTATCGTTACAAAAATGCCTACACTTTCCTGCTAAAACACACACAACTAACACTTTTTGTAGTTTTGATGCAATAATATTCACATGACATCTTGCACAAACAATCCTAACGATTTTGTGTATTAAACAAGTGCATTAGTTGGCAGTAACAATTCAAGAAAAAGTTTGCCAAACGGAACTATTTTCCTGTCCGTGCGTGGGTGGCTTTGTGTTAGGAGATCCCCGACCGTGTTTTGACCTCTCTGCCACACTGTTCGCAAACAAATGGCATTCTAAAAGTAAACAAAATATGAATATAAGTTCGACAATCATGATAAATTTGAGTGACATGAACGTCGGATTATCATATTTAAGGCGCGCAAAACACTACCAACAATGTTTAATGACCAACTTTTGTTATTCAGACAGACTTTAAATACTATTGACGTTAATGTCAATCTTTCGATTCTCTAGTTTAGTGTGTATACCACACATAGCATTTAAAAAATTTGTCCCACACATAGCATCATTACACTTTCATACACACACTCCGAATCAGATGTATTTGCGCAAACATACAATGTATGTAGCTTCTCTAGGAAGAATTACAATGTCAGCCCTATTTTTGAAACCCGCGACAACATTGTTATCAACGTTTTTGTTGATCGAATAAAAAATATACCACACATAGCATTTCACTTCGTGTGTTTTCAAGCACGCGGTTGCACTTTTTGGAAAAATTACTTAATTAATTTAGCGCAAACTTACCAAAGTTGTGTCTTTTGACAATGACTCGTCTTTGTTTTTTTGAAAATGGTTTTGAAATAATGAAGAATTATCAAAAACGTTACTTAAAGCGACGTTTTGTTTTCATCCGATTGTCCCACACATCGCCGAAAAAGTCACGTGGTTCAGGCACCTTGTAGAACATTGTTTATATTTTATAACAACTTTTTAAAGCCATGCCATATACAGAAATTCATATTTTAATATCCCCATCAAGTCGAAAAATATGTCAAAGCTACCAAGATCTTTTTTGTTAGAACGCAGTTGCCGATTTTGCGACAGAGTTTTAAGTAGGTGTTGTGTAACCAGTTGGATTTGCTAATTGTACGCAACAAACTTATTGCAAACATCAAAACAATGAGCGAATTTATTTTCATGAGTCAAGTTGACGTGACTTGACTTGCAAACATCAAAACAATGAGCGATTTCATTTTCATGATGTAGTAAGGGGTTTGCTCTTCGAATTGTTAACATTGAAAAAAATATTATTTGTTTGCATTCATTTCACATTTTGCCAGTCGCCATGACCGATATTCTTGTTAAACCTACCGGACCAAATGAAAATCTGCCGGTCAGGACCAGAGGACCGGCAATTTCGCCAAGCCTGATATCAACATTAAAAAATCGTAAAATAACGTCGGGGCTACACTCACATGCCACTATTTTTCGTCTTCAAAGACTTTGAAGTGAAACGAAGCAACCCTGAATTAATGACTGGTTCTTCACCAGGTGCTATAACCATTTCTCGTGTTGTTTTTTTTACTTTTGTTGTGTCACATGACTTGGTCAGGTGATCAGTTGGACGAAAAATTTGCAAGTTGAAAGACTTATTCTTAATCTTTGTTCAATTACATTGTTTTGAATAAGATGCATTGGTATACAGCAGCCGCACATGTAGATGTGTTTTTCGCACATCATGTATAGATGTAGGTTGCGTTAGCGCGTGCAATTAACGTTATGGTAGTTGAGCGGGGAGAGGTAACAGACTACGGCATACTGCCAGTGGCAGCGATTACATTAGAAGGCCTGTGTTCAGGTTGTATTCCAGTTTCATCCATGTTGAAATAGATGAGGATTTTCTATCAAATTTTGCTTTTCCGACTGTCCCGAGATTTTGTAAGTAGCTTTCAACGATCTCTGGTGTTGATTTTTCGCACGGCCACTATCAAAGGTACAGTACAGCTCACGCAAAACCAACAAAATCCGCGGCTACGCCGCGGACACACTCTTTTGTTTTCGAAATTACTCCGCATCCACAACGAGTATTCCCTCGGCATCATGCCGAGGCACTCCGCGATAATTCGCGGAGTTACGCCGCGTCTGTTTCTGCCTCGGCATATATCCGCGGCATCACGCCGCGTCTTTACACGCGGCGATTTGCCGAAAAAAATACATATGTTTACTTCTGCGTGATTGTGTAAACCTTTGGTCAGCTTCTCTGCATACGGAACTTGATACATAATGATTTTGTAGGTCATTATAACCATATCAATGAACCTTACACAGTTTAATCCCGAACATGATCTCGGAATCAAGATTTGCTTTAAACATCGAAAATAACATATTGAGTATCATAAGATTTGCGAAAATCCATATGAGAACCAAACAACTATACATATAGAAAATAAATATAAATACTGTTGACAATTTTAATAAAAACTTATATTCGTTTTTATTTAAAAATGATTACTTTCACTTCGTCCCGATTTTCAGAAATGGCCATGTACATGTTGCATCTAAATATAAATTTAATAAACGAAATTATCGGGCAATATATTGAAACATTAAACTCGGCATTAATGTGACTACCAAAATAATGTTGCGACGCAAAACAGTATCATTATTGTGGCAATTAAATACACTTGTTAATCTGCTTTTCTCTTAGAAATTGCGCGAAAATAAAGATGACTTGTGTAATATCACGTTATCTGCCTGAAAAGCGAGAGCATTTTCATTGTAATCTAAATAAATCCGTGCAAATAACAAGTTATACAAGCGTATGCGAATGCAAAAGGAAATGCAGTGAGAACCCCGCCTTAAAATATCTAATTTTATACTGAAACATTAGGCGGTTAATCATTTGATTTGTCGGCATTTTTTTATACTGGAACATTAGGCGGTTAATCTTTTGATTTGTCGGCATTTTGTTTCATTTCGGACTCCAGGCAGTTTTCAGATCATAATCTCAGTGCTTTATTACCCGAACTCGTTAGTTTCTGGACACGTGTGCTACTGAAAATAACCACCGGTTATGGCCCAAACAAGCACAAAGTGTCTAGTCTCCCGTGTGTTTTATCCCTAAATGTTAGATAAGCACGTGCACTATTAATTATTATGTTGGTCAGTACAAAAGGCCTTCTTAAAACCGCCGACTGCGTCTTTGTTTTATTGCGCAATCAAGCACCGATAAACAAATATCCCGTGTATTACAAAAACACACACTTTAGATAAGCACGTGTCGTCTGTCAAAACCATAATTTATCAGTAAACATATCGAAGTAATTCTCGTATATGATCTCGGAAACGGGACTTGCTTTAAACATTTACCATTACGATATTTTTTTTTCATAAGATTTGCTTCAAAAAACAAATGAGACCCAATCAAACATACACAGACAAAACAAAATATAAATAATTATGACAAATTAAATGAAAAAAAAAACGTTGGTTTATTTTCGAAAAATCGCTTTTCCTTTCTCCCAATTTTCAGAAAATGACTTATACATGTTGCATAAAATCTAAATGTAGATGACGCTGTTTATTGGTCGTTGTAAAAGAATATTAACTTTACACGGCACTTAGTGTGCAATCAGATACAATACAGTAATTGTTGCAATATTGAACGAACTAAAATATGAAAATGATACAGCGTTTTTGACTTTTATTTTATTCAGGAAAATGTCAAAATCATTTGCGAGATACCCCGATACTCAAATGGAAATTCACTACGAAGTTTTACAATGTTGTCTGCGCTACGTAGTTTTGTGTACCAATAAATTCACCCACGCCTATTTTCGCGCGCTTTTTGTTTTAGACAAACACTGGACACGAAAATATCATGGGCTTATACATGTATTTATTTGTGTTACCCTTTTCCCGATTGGACACCTATTTCATCATATCTTTAATTAGAAACATATGCCGAAATTCCTTTGATATTTTAGAAAAATGTTGGATGTCTGTGTTAATGAGTTTTCTTGAGCACTTTTCTCGTCAGTATTAATCAGAATTTGCATTTGAAAATGGAATATACGGGATTAGCGGGTAATGGATAGAGACGGAAAAATTCGCATGTATGTGGTAATTGAGAATGACAGTCATAAACGCATGTATCGGGGAAACGATAGACTCGGGATTATACGCATCTATCAGGGAAAGGGTTAAGAAACAGTTAATAAAGATAATTTGGACATTTGGATAATTTGGACAGATGATACAAAACCTTGTATTATGTAGTGAATTGTTTCGCAACGTAGTAACGCTCCATGTAATAAATTTTATTATGCGAAACTCCATTTCTATCCGAGGTACATGTACATTGTAAACTATAATTAATACGATTGTCCGCCGAATGACTCGACATCATCAACAAATTCCTCGGCATCATGCCGAGGCGTGTCGCGGAGACGAGATGCGGAGTGCCTCGGCGGACAGACGCGGCTACTCGGCGACCAGATAGTCGATTCCGAGTCGACTCCGCGAACACAAGATGGCGTCTGACTCCGCGGATCGCGGAATATGTTTGTTTTGCGTGAGCTGTACTGTACGTGGTATGTAGTCCAACTTGTTGACGCGCCAAAATATTTAGCTACTTTTTATATTGGTAATATTCGTGGTATGATGGACGAGAGCCTGTATTTCCATCTCTTCAGGAAGCAATAACCAATTTATACCCAAGCATTCGATACATAGATGGTAACGTCACTACGTTATTGCAGTGATTCATATTGCCGTGCGTCCCGCGTGCCAGACGCACGTTTTTTTTCTGGGTACGCATCATTCTCAAACATGTGCATTTTCGGGACGCATTGTTTAAAAACTCCGATTTTCAACATCGTCAAAGTTGTACATGATACCGAGTACGATTCGTGGATATAAGCAAAACACATGTCAACACCGTTTTTAAAAAGTATAACGGAAGTCACATTACTACATTGGGAATGTAGTACGCGTGTTTTGATTGGTTGAAATATATCAATTATCCAATCAGTTACGGCGTTTTATTAAAAGTTTGTTGGACGATTAATTTGCTGTTCCGGATGGTAAACAAAGAAAATGCGACCGAAAAAGGTTTTCTAAATTGATCCTCAACAATGTAAACTCGCCGTGTAGATATTTATCGATAACGCAGCCTCGATGTAAATCATGAGGTTTAAATATGAAGAATAAACGGCGGAAAACACAGTTTGCGTTCGTCTGTTGTGAGCGCAGACAGTTATTATTTATATAGAAAAGCGATGTTATTATACTTTTTTGGATTAATTGAGCAGTGTTGTTTTTTCTAAAGTGACAATTAAAATTTGCAAGTTCTGAAATAAATAGGACTATTTTTATAATGTACATACATAATAGTGATACAGATCGTACAGTATTCCGTTCTATGGTACGTAGACTGTAAGTACATATAACAACACAGACATCTGCTGTTCATACTGCAGGATGTGAGAGGGGGGTTTTCTATACAGAATAAGGTCTTGACCAAATTCAGGTTTACTGTATGGAAACAAGACAAACTTATGAGAGTGCAGTTGTGCAATTTTGCCCGGAATGAATTTTTGGAAAAAGCTCTCCCTGTTTGGAGAAAAAAAACAAGGCGAGAAGGCTATACACCTTAAATACAGTATGAGCCTCAGTATTGTTACGCTAAATCTGTATTGAAGTTGTAAACCCTTTGACCAAATGAGAAATTGTATTTTGTCACACTGTTTGAAAGGGCTAATTTTATCCAAAAAATTATAAACTCTAGTCATCCAATTTATTAAAAGTTTAGTCAGTCCAAACTGTTAAAGATGTAAAAAGTTCTCTTTTTAAGATGTTATATGTTTCACTGTTTGTTATTAAAAGTAAAACAAATAAAGATTTTACTTGCTATAAACCTATTTCTGTTTTTAGCTATAAAATTGCATTAAAGAGACCCTGGCTAAGGTGTATCATGTTAAGTAGATTATTTGTAACGAATTTACAAAGACACAATCTGGGACCCATTGTTTTCAGTTTGGACCCATTGTTTCAAAATATGCGAGTCCCAGGGACTCATTGATGTAGATTTCAAAATGAATCACTGTAGTGTCACCTCTATACTAAGACGCATCACATTTCCCTGGTTTTGGGAATTATGCTTCCGCCAAAGTAGTTCTTTGTAGGAATGAAAATGGTAATAATGAAAGAAAATCGCATTTTATAATATTTAGTGTTTAAAACGGAATGTTGTTTAAATAAATATTATTTAATTATGTTTAAATGTGATTTTGAATCTCTCTAAGACTGATAACGATTATCAGAAGCAAGATTACCTCACTTACTTTCGCTTTCACTTTTCACTTGTAGAAGAAGTGCTACCCACAATTTCTTTCGCGTTAGTACACAGGTCAGTAAGACCGGTGTGTACACAATGATACCCAAGAGCTTGTTGGTAAGGAGCTTTCCTAAATGTTCTGCATATTCCCCAACCAGGTGCTGAACATGCACATTGTTTTGGCCACATTCGAGCTGATGCATTATTTCAAGATGCTCCACCAAACATTCTTTAGAAAAGATCAAAACACATCCTAGACTAATTTTTAATGGATCTACCTTGCCCTTCACGCAAACTCTTAATGTTTGAAGTTGTACATTTCATATCAACGCGGTCCTTTTTACTGGTAACCATTTTTACTGGTAACCATTTTACCGCAACATATCATGCATTTAAGAGAGATTCTGGGCTTATCTACGGTATTTCTGATCCGGTTATTTGGGTTAGGCTAAAATCAATTATTTGTATCAAGACAGACAGCATATTAACGGTTTTATGTTTTAAGTCGGCTAAAACATTTATTTATTTATTTTTCTTGAATGTAAAGAAATGTCAACAGTGACATAATAAATTGTTCAATCTTTAATGGAATAATAACCATGGTAACTGTATATTGCCAAATGTCAACAAATTAAAGATTTAAAAAACAACACACAAACATGTTTATTGAAAGATAATTGCTTTTCGCGTCACGGATATTTTAAGCGAGTTACAATACCCCACCGGTTACCTCAAATTGCTCTCCGAAATCAAAAGAGCATTAACTTCGATAAAAATACTGAAAAAAATGGTATCCACCTGTATACAGAATTCGGAAACTCATTTGTTTAAGCGTTGGTGATTCATAATGCTTTCAAACTCGATTACGTAATCATGTAAACCACCATTTAACGTTTTTTAAATCATGTTTATGTTTGGTTGGACCATATTTACACATAATATTTATATGACTAGCGTCTAGCAAAAAAGGTCTTGGCAAACAGCGTGGACCCACAGGTACTCGGCATTAGCCGTAGGGAGAAGGGGGGGGTAGTAGATAATACCGAGTGCATAATGCGGCGTCTCACCAGGGTTTGCACTGTTTGCTTAAAGGACTTTCTGGAATATATATTCTAAATATAGAAATATATATACCAGACATGTCTAAGTTTGGAAATAAATTGATCCAATTTAGAAAGATGGGAGAGTCCACTAGGCATAAATGGGTTAAATGCATATCCTCGGCAAAATAAAGCCATGAAGTGGTGAACATAGGCGCTCGATGTCAATGTTTTATTTATTTATTTTTATTTTGTTTTTTTTAGTTACTCGTTGCTTATTACAATGAATACACATACTATATCAATAAAAACCTTTTCTTTATTGATTTAGTATGTGTATGCATTACAACGGGTAATTAAAAAAAATAAAGCATTGTCATTGACATCGAGCGCCTATGGTGGTGAACGCTCGATCTATTTGCAAAGATTCCGGACACGTGCATTCTTTGATGACAACGAAAATGACGTGTTAAATAAAGCACGAATCCAATGAGAATGCAAGAAACGATGAAAACAATGCATATCTAACAAATTGTGTCAACATTTTTAACAACACATATAAAAGCTTTTCTTAAATTTCTAGAGTTACGTATGCAATTATATTTAAATGAATGTAAGTTAAAGTCTCTTTCATATTTATCATGTTCTCACATGTGGTCAAAGTAAAACGCTTTTTTCTGCTACTGGAAGTCGACTGCAACGCAGGACATTTGACGAGCGACGCAGATGAATGACGTCATAAGCATTTATGATGTCATAAAGCATTCATAATTTACCCGCAAAAATACGGATTCGTAGCGATTACAGAAAAAATGGGCACCAAGAGGTTTGCTTAACTGATTTCGGGTGATGCCATATTGCTTTGTACGATATCAGTTTCGGGAGAAAAAACAACAGTTCTTGTTACTCTATTAACGGTCATCTGATACATTACGTAGTTCAGTAACTGATACTTTATCTGTGTGCCCGTCAACAGATCTCGCATAATTGTAAAGGTGCGGGTTTAAGATCATATAATCCATATTGCCCGTTTCGGTAGATTGAAAAGGCCAAGTGACCGAAATACATTTACATTAAAACTTTGGCTAACATGGCAACCATGTTACTTTCAGCGAGCCCATACTGTAGATTTATGGTAAGTAACAAACTGCATCTCATTTTCTACGCTGCATTTTTTTACAAGTAATCAAGTGTATAATGTCATCCGTATCTCTGCTGCTTCTTTCAGTGATGTAGTATGTTTATTGTGCTTCATTTTGGGTTCAAATGTACTTATAAGATATACTTTTGTATGGTGTATTATCGAAAAAATACAAATTGACAGGATGAAATAAACACACACGTTAACTAGATAAACTAATCTTGCTGCACAGACTTAAATTAAAAAGATTCTAGACAAGTTCCCGTTGCATCTCGCGACCGCATTCCAACAGAGGATCTTTTTAAGAGCAACAATGAGTGAAAGGGGATAAAGTAATGCAAACCCAAGCACCGAAACCCACGACTCAGGTGAACAAAAAAAACAATTTAAATTATCATGTTAAGGGCAATTAAAAGATATGGTTTACATGGTATGGGTGAATTTTGAATGATCAAAATGTTTAAGCAAATACTGTTCTTTGTAGACGAAAAAAGATACTAGTGTACTAAAGGGGGAAGGGGGCATAAACAGAAAGAAAAGGCTCCAGTGGGGATCGAACCCACGACCTCCAGTTTACTAGACTGGCGCTCTGCCACTGAGCTATGGAGCCATTGAGTACACTGACATTGTAAATTAAGGACAATTACATATACATGTATCGACATATTATAACAACGCTATCTATCGAGGTGTCACAATTAATGTCCTAGATTAGTGGTCTTCATTTCAAAACAGTTGTTCCATTGTAAAACATACTGAATTTAAGCATTATATCGTTACAGAGGTATTAAAAAGGAAGATATATGTTTCTATTTGATCCTTATAAGTATGTATATTAGTTGATACAAGTAAACGACTATTCGCAGAAAATGAAAAACTTGCTTTCGTGGCGAATATAATAATAGTAACAAGGGTTTCAAACTCAAAAATTTCTATTTTCTGACAGCCATCAATCGAGTTCAGTTGCATTGCCAAAAAATAACACAAATCAACAACTTTGGCATGCAAATGTAGCTTATATATAGCTCTATCGAATAACAATAACAACTTTTAAATAGCATAAGGCATTGAAAATCCTATTCAGACATAACTCATTACCTTATTGATTTTAGTGACGATCGTTTAACTAACAAAAACCAATTACCTGTAACATCAACGCTGTATATCTTTTTAAAAAGGAATATCTAGGTTTTGTGGGGCGGGGTCAAATAGAGGGTTTTACCGATTGTCCCACATTCTGATTTTAAGGATTCAGAGTGCGCTTCACTAACATAGCGTATGTTTACGCAACTTTAGGTTTATGCACAGAATTTACGCCGAACTTTAATTAATGCGTACGCTGTTTCACTAAAATGTGCGCAAAATTTACGCTGCGTGTAAGTGTTGTTTAGCGCGGACGCGTAAGAAAGTAATCGTCTGCAACAGTATCTAATGTAAAGCGAGATTATATGATGTTTTACATGTATTAAATTCTAATATATTGACAAAATATGTTACAATAACACAAAATAGGCAAAAAAAAATACATTGAAGACGAATTTCATAACATGCAGCAAAGACAAATTAGCGCCTCGAACCGATTGTGATGAATGTATTTCGTACATATTTTGCTACAATAAGATTTACTCCGATTTTTTTCTTCTGGTGGAATTCAATTTAAAACTAGCTGCGTATCCAAATTTAAGCAATAAAATAAGCGATAAAAAAGGCATTCTAAAAAATCTCGCGTTTACTTGAATGAATTACCTCCCTTAACATAAGGGCATATCAAAAATACGTATATAGACAAAACCTGTACCTTGCAAAGCGTGATAATAAACCACGTGCCCGTGCCACTCGTTCTCCAATGACGTACTAAATAAAACTCAAACTATCTACACACATCTCGACTAACTACAACCCCGGTAAATAGGTAATCCCGATAAATATACATGTAGGAAATTTGGGACAAAACCGTCAAAGACTAATATAACCTGTTTCTTGTCTAATTATAACCCAGAATGGCCCAGCTAAAATGACTCCGTGAAGGGGCGTGGGACCTGTAAATAAAATTCAGAACAACACACACAGTATAACCCAGAACAACACTATCAAATGTCTGGAATATATTTTTGTGAGAACTACGATATCACACCGTGATAATCAGGCTACAGTATAGCCCTCACGTAATTGAAACCAGACATCTACATATAAGCTGGAGTAGATTCAAGTTACAATTAAACATGATGAATAGCAATGTATGGTTCATATACTGAATACCACTACCAAATATCTGGAATAGATTTATGTGAGAATTACGATATCACATTGTGATCATCAGGCTACAGTATAGCCCTCACAAAATCGAAACCAGATATAAACATAATAGCTGAAATAAATTCAAATGAGAATTAAGAATCTCAGTACAACATCAACAACACACAATGCTAAAACGACGGAAGGGTACGCTTTCCCTAATACGCAGGTTTCTCAGCCTCTTTACAACGGGAGTTTACGCCAATTTTTCTGATTTACGCTTAGTACATATCTTGCGTAAATTTACGACATAAGTTACGCACTGCGTTGTTTTACGCTGTTTAGTGAAACGCGTTTTTGAGAACAAGATTTGCGTACTTTTTTTGAGTCAGGAGTTCAAGTGTGTTGTTTTTTCATGCAAGCAAGCCCTTTTGTTGGGTCAAATGACATCAGAAATGGCTCTTTTTCTTATTGCTTACAAACATACCTTCAAATTAATACCAAAACGTACCATTTGCATTCTCTTTTACAAATCCTAGGCAGCATTCACTGAACAATGTGTGCTATATATCAAATTGACTGCATATAACCTGTAAACAGGAGTTCCTGTTTGGGGTTATTTGATCTTTAAGAGAACCCAACCTCTTCAAATTTGAATTAAAAAGGCACTTTTCCCACAGATATAATCTGTTTTGAGAAAGATCACAAAGTTCCGGTACCATGACACACAGAATTATTCATAAAAGTTGCCGTTGAAAGCGTCATGCGTAACAGCGTTTCGCGTCAAGAATTATGGTAGAAAAGCCAAACTTGGTTACATCATACATGCAACACTTAGACTCCATACAAGTCATCACTTTTGATTCTAATAGGCAAAGTTGATGTAACAGATGACTGAATAAGTGAAAAAAAAAAATCATCAATTGCAATATTTGTGCTTCAAAGCAGGTTTTGAACAGGTCTCGAACAGACTTTTTTTTTTTGGCACATTTTAGGTAAAATCCATGAAGAAGCAGTATTTCTGATGTCATTTGACCCAACAAAAGGGCTTGCTTGCATGAAAAAACAATACACTTGAACTCCTGACTCAAAAAAAGTCATCGTCAGACATGAGCTTTAAGTCTTTTGCCACACCTGGACCTATGATTCCTAGGCTCGAGTTCCGTCTCGGACAGGCTCCGGAAAGTGTCAGTCTGGCCCCGGTGCTCAATTCCGTGTAATCTAAGAAAACAAAGGTTTTTTGTGCCGTTTACCAATAGCGGTGCCAACTAATGTAAGTGGGATACAATTAGAGTAAGCTTTCAATAGTCTTTGTTGCTTTATTTGCTGCAAAGGGATAAGTCACCACGCCGGAATCACAGTGTCGGGCACACTGGCAAAGTTATCGTCTTAAATATTGTTTCAGAGCTGCAGTAAATGTAAAACACCCAATTTTCCTAATTTTACATCTTAAATCATTTAACAATAGATTAAATTGAAAATAACGGTGTACTAACCTACACGACTGGGCGAGTGTTGTGGGCTGTCTCTGAATCAGTCATGCTGTACAGTTTTTTATGGCCTGTCACTTCAGCCGGACCTGTAAACCAATTGGACGACAGTTCAGACAGAGCTATAGACCCATTTCGACACCGCCTACAAATGCACGCTTAGGTTTACGCATAATAATAGTGATAATGAGGTCACTTAAATACAGATTCCCTGGTGTTTTTCATGCGAGGTATATAACAACAACATTCCTCCAGCAAAGAAAGCATAATATCATTATCATGTTTGTGTTTTTAGCTGAACACTTGATTTTGCTTGAACTCAGCAAGATATCCAAACAGGAAAAATAAGGAAAAGTAGTGTTATTAAAACTGATTCTGAGTAGAATTGCCTGACGGGGTTGAAGGCGAACGCAAATAGCAGTGTCGGTCCAAAATTGGCGGGCATTTTTAACAGTAAAAGGCTCAAAAAGTAAACAATAATAATAAATACAGATGAAATAAAGACATGCATTAGGTTCGTTTTTGAGATTGATGAAAATTTATGTCAAAATGTCACTGAAAAACCATACCGAGTGTTTAAGTAGTCTTACAATATGTCTCCGGAAAAGGTGTCGGTGTGAATTTCCAGCATTTACCCCCCCCCCCCCCCCCCTTATTACCCTAAGTGCTACAGTCCAATTGCAAACAACCCTTATATGGGTCAAAATGACATCTGGCAGTTATGTTTTGCAATACAGAGAGTTGTTGATGGTCAATTGTCAAAATTCTGGCAGACGACTAACTTGGTCGGAAGTTCTTAAAGGTTACGCATGCGCAATTAATTTCCTTCTATATTACATATAAAATAGTTGAAGTTCGATATCAATTTTTACCATGATCAAGCAATGAACCACTATATCATCATACATCATTGGAAAGATAAATGTATAATCTTTGAAACAAATGCATGCCATCAAATTCTATGCGATGTAACTCAAAATATTTACCTTAGAATAGGCACATTAGTTTTGACACATGTGGAGGCGACCATTTTTACTCAAATAGTATGACCTACTTTCAAAGCCGGGAACCATCAACAAAAAAAGTAGAGCACAAAAATGGCTCTTTTTTTATTGCTTACAAATATACCTTCAAATTAATACCAAAACGAATCATTTGCATTCTATTTAACAAATCCTAGGCAGCATTCACTGAACAATGTGTGCTATGTATCAAATTGTTCCTGTTTGGGGTTATGTGACCTACAGTTAGATTCAAATAGACCACTTTCACATTACTACGGTTGTTGCTATTTTTAGATATCACGTGACGCGTCGAATTTCAGAACGAGTCTGGGCGTGTAACTTTCTTTGTAGTCCAGTCATTCTAGCTCAGATACGCCAAAAACCTCAAACAAATTGCAACAGAAAATGTTTTTGGTGTTTTTAAATCGTAAATGCATATAGTATAACAGATCAAAAGTCTAGAAAAATGTAAGCTTGGGAAAGTTACAAAAAGGGACCAAATATAGACTAATGAATGTATTTATTTTTCTACCCTGTCACTCCTTATAATGAATATGTATTTCATTCCCCATCATTTTTACATAAAACATCCATGTTAACATAGCTATATCTAAATCTACTATGACAATACAACTAACAGAAACTATATTATCTTATAAAACACACAATTTGTTCCCTTTTTATGCCCCCGAAGGAGGGCATATAGTGATCCGTCTGTCTGTTTTTCCGTCACACTTTGTATGTAGGTTTCGAAAAATGCTCATAACTTCTATGTCCCTTGAGATATAACCTTCATATTTGATATGCATGTGTATATGGACAAGGCCTTTCCATACGCATAAAAATGTTGACCCCTGTGACCTTGACCTTAAACTTAGGGTCCGCATTTAGGTTTCGAAATCTGCATTAAGGTTTCTCAAATGCTCATAACTTGTATGTCCCTTAAGATATAACCTTCATATTTGCCTTATTTGGTATGCATGTGTGTTTGGATAAGGACTTTCCATACGCATAAAAATTTTGACCCCTCAGACCCTGACCTTGAACTTAGGGACCGCATTTAGGTTTCGAAATCTGCATTAACCTTTCGAAAAATGCTCATAACTTGTATGTCCCTTGAGATTATATCCTTCACATTTGGCATGCATGTGTATATGGACAAGGCCTTTCCATACGCACACAAATGTTGACCCCTGTGACCTTGACCTTGAACTTTGGGTCCGCGTTTAGGTTTCGAAATCTGCGTTAAGGTTTCGAAAAATGCTCATAACTTCTTTCAAAGCGTTTATAGGGGACATATGTCATCCTATGGTGACAGCTCTTGTTATATATAAAATTGAAACGTGGGTGGGGTATTTCTATATGATAACACAGCTTTTATTGAGCAGTGTTGAATATGACAATTTAATCATTGTCTTGTATAGATCTATAAGACTTTTACACACATACATTTGTTTAAAATATGAGATAAGAATATATCTGTCAGAATTTTCATAATTATACAAATATTTATTTTAACTTTGTGTTGTTTCTCTATATAAAGAGTGGGTGGGGTAGTCTTGTGCAAAGTAATTTCATTTCAATTCATGTGAATTTTCTATATAGACAGTATTAGATACATAGATTTTTTTAAATAAGTTCATACACATTTGCTAAATGTTTAAAGATATATAAATAATGCATTGACCTTGGGTCACAATGGTTGACCTTGACTTTAAAAGGTCAAATATCATATTATGCAGTTGAACGATGTAACTATTACAAAATCTGTGAACTTGATTATTTTGTACATAATAATTTCAATAAAATTATGTTACGTACACCGATAAGTACATCTTTGAATTTAAAATAACTGCATATGGTGTAAAAACATGTTTAAAAGTCGCAGTAACAATAATGGATATAATGACAGTTTCAATTCTAAGTGAATCTTGAAGTCTAATTCGACATTGTACTATTGGCGTTACATTAATTAAACATGTGTTTAAGTCAATATTAGAGTCGGTTTCGTTGGACTTCTGTTCATTTGTACAGCTAGCATATTACGACATCCTGAGCATCCCGCAGAACACTATAAGCCGTTTTTCCTACATGGACATCTCTTTGTGTCACAGTGTTGTTTGCATTTTACCATTTTCAGTAGCTTCTCGGGTGTAGCAGGTCGATCCGTTATCTGGGGCATAAACTTATTGTTTTTCAGTTCGAATCCCCATTCAGTAGGCGAAAGGTTTTCTCCATTTTCAATCCATTTTTGAACTTGGAAAAACGTTCTCACACAGTGGTATTTAGCGGCGGCAGATGTTGGTGGCAATGACTTTATTTTAACGTATTAGGTGCTCGACATGACCTTTTGCGAAAACATCCTTAGCCTCAACAAATCCACTGTCTCAACGGACAATCCGCCAAATAATGCAACCAGAATTCGTTCACCACTCACTTACTGGCCTTCTGAATATCCCATATCCGAACAACTTTTGATGTCGTTTGATTTGCTGCTGGCTTTAAGACGACTGTTCTATGAATTGACTTTATGTGATATAGGGCAATTACTAGCAAGTCCGTATCCTCGCCTACGATGACAACATTGCTGGTTTCTGCAATTTGTAAAGCAGTTTTCACTTTCAACACATCAGCATCCCCTTGAGCGTGGTTAGCATCGAACCCATTCCTCTCCAATTCTCCAGCGAGCGCAAAAATGAAGTTGTGTTTGTTTTCGGAATTCTTTAATCCATCCTGAAATTATATTTTTATTTTGTAAGTAAAAGAACTAACTGTTCTGACCAAACATACAATTATATGGTATATTTATAAATTTCAATTTTGAACGAGATGAACTTTGCATTTCGTGTAAATAGAACTAAATATGAAACGAAATATACTGATAAACTGACATATAACACTTAGTGATTGTTGACTTGGCACATTAACATCTTGTCAGCTTCTATCAAGCAGACAGTTACGATATAGATTAATTGACCAATCTTACATTTTAAAATTCAATTTTTTTGTTCTGCTACCTATTCGTATTTACTGGATATGTTACAGTTCAAAATACATCCCCATAGTGATCCATCTGAAATGTTTATATACGAAAATCAGTAGTTAGGTTTCAAAATTTTACTAGTGATTCAATTAGGGGTAGCACCAATGATCGACACTCAGTTCCTGTTTAATATAGATAATAATAGGTTAGTGTTGATTATAGATCTGGTTTATCATGCTAGGCTTAGAAAACAAAAAAAACATTTATCTATTATTCTATTTATCCCACTTTTTATTCAGTAAAACTTTTTATTTAAACAAAATTAGTGTATGAACTACGGGAATTCTATCATTCTAACAGTATTTGTTTCAGATTAGAAACTAGGTACAAAAATAGGATTATAAGATGACTACGGTGTTATGATGGATTTTATCGCACGAACTGATTCAGTGCCTTTGTTTTTTTTCACGAGCCTGCTGGAATATTGGAATACAATTTTACACAATCAACGAGTGCACCACAATCATTAAATATTCCTTTGAATATACACATAATTACGATAAAAACTAAAATGCAAGATTACAAGTACCAACGTAGTACGATGCTGTCTGGTAATCTTGCGCAGTTAAGATTCAATTGGTTCAAAACATGTTCTTTTATAAATTGGCAACATAATATCTAAATTTAGAATGAATATAAGAAGTTCATCTGCTTATTAGCACAATAATATCTCACTAGTTCAGTGAACAAATGTCCGATTTGATTTCAAAACAAACATGACTCACCTCATTTTCAAACTATTACAGTGTCCGGTTATCTTGCGCACGTGGTGAAATGACCTCGTTTAGGCAAAATTGAAAACATAAGGTGTCCAATTATTGACAAAAAATTCCAGAAAACTATTTTAAAATATCAGTTTGTAACAAAAAAATGAAATTTAATGTGGATTTCTAGTGCAGTTTTTGTTCACTACAAATCAACAAATAATATAGTCACTAGTAATAGTGTACAATTAATAAAAAAAGGACCGGTATGCGTGAAAAAATGTTTATGCATAACAGGTTAAATTTTACGGCGATCATGCTTAATACATAGTTTACAGAAAATATCAAAACTAGGCCAGCGCATTGCGCATGCGGAGATCATACCAAATTGGTGTGATAGAAAGGCGGGAAATTATGACTATGTCGTTTGAGGCGATATAGTTTCAATGGCCAAAAATACCATGACTGATCGGATATTGTGCAATGGAATGCTAAATTACACGTTGGATTTATGAATTCTTAATTAAAAGTATGAAAACGCTAAAGACTGCAGGGAATGTGTGATTCATTACGAATTTATCGTAAGTAGACCAGTGTTTACGATGTATAGGGATGGCGCAACCGGTGTTAAAATGTAATGATCAAATTTAATTTTGCATGGAATACATACCTTTTAAATCCGTTAATTCTTAAAAATGTGAAATTCCATCTTTCATCACTAAAGAAAACCATTCGCCGTCTGCGAGATTCGAAACTGCGAAGTGCGCAAGATTACCGGACGAGCAAGATTACCGGACTTAACGTATATGATGTATACATTAAGGTTATAATTAAAGCAGTATATTGAAATATACGTCTATGCAAATTTTACAAGCAATCATGACGATTATTATGTATACATTAAACAGGCCATTTAAACGTTCGGCTTTTAAATCCGTTCATAGATTTTATGGCCGATACAGGCTTCCGTAGTTTTTTATTTTTCAACAAATTCTCGCCACCGCTAGAAATCGATTTTAGTAATAGCTGAAGCAATCAAAAGCAGAATATAATACATGTACAGACGAAATATAACGAATAACACAAAGTAGATCATTGAAGCTCCTGTTTTGAGACGAAACATGCTTTTACAAACGTTTTTGGATTGTCATCAATGAGAAAAAACGAAAACATATTACATTTTTCATTTAAAGACATTCTGCACCGTTAAAGCCTGTACATGCGCTAAAATATAAATTATTGAATAAAAAATATATATTGCTAGACTTACCTTTTGCATTCGAATTTTGATCCTTATATTCAACTGTCCGGCTTTTAAGAAATAATCGAAGCCCACTATCGTCATTCTATACATAGATGGTGACGTCACTACGTTATTGTCACCTCTATACTTAGACGCATCACACACCTCCATTTGGAGGCATTTATGACTACGACACAAAGAAGTCCGCGGATGAATGAACACTTTGCATTATGAGTAAACATTCATGTTATGATTTAAAAGTTAAGTATTATTTTGTTCAGTCTTACGGTCCTATGTTAGTATCAATTAAAATTTTCGTTATTTTTCAACAATTTCGCTCTTTATTCATTTTTTTAAACTGTACTTTCACTTTCGGTTGTATAACAACATGTATCCTTTATTGACGAAAGATTGCAATGAAATAGCGTTTTCAAAGCCGCTTAAAAAGTTTCAGAACCTGTGTCTGATGCATGTTTTTGAATAGACACAATGTCATAGCTATATTGCCGACTAGTATGGGAACAAATTAGTTTAAACGTATTTATTTCAAACAAGAATGCATTTACACATGAAACATACAACAATTGCATACAAACAAGTTTGATTTGGATTAGAACGGAAGACTTCGTCTTATATAGTTCTTCTCCAAAAGGTTTATATTAAGTTGCATGTTTTCAAGCGAACATTATTGGTTTGCTTATACATATAAATATGGGAACAATTTGATATTTCAAGTGGCTCCATTTGCATTGCAAGAGAAGTTCAAATTGACTTGTTCAGTTTGTTAAATTTTGACACCCTAATTATATATTTTTTTTATAAGTGCCTATTTTTTTTTCTTTAAATAATTGAGATCAATGAAAAATTTAGTAAAAGCACAGCATTGATGTTCTATGATGGTCATTTTTAGTGGAATAGTGTGTTACAATAAAACAATTATAACTATTGTATTTATGAATTTAGATAATGTGTCATCTTTAAATGGGGTAGTAATTCATTATATGAGATAAGCACGTTATATAGCTGAAAATAAATAACACTTTAATGACTTACCATAGTAAAATAAACAAGGATAGCATATGTTGCAGGTCATAAAATGTAAAACTGAAGTTGAAGAAGCTTTAAAAATATTTAACACTGACAACACTGTTGATTTTCCAAAAAAAAATCCTTCCTATCTACCTGCCCTAGTTTTTTGGGGCAAATTTAAATATTATAAATATCATTGAGTTAAATAATGATCAATATTTTTTTATTACACTAGCTAATTATATTATTATATTATTAATAATGAAATACTTTGCAAGGAAAGTCCAATTCTGTTTTAATTTAGTCTTAATTAGCTACTAGTAAAATTGAAAATATCAGTGACATCCAATAATTGGATTATACATATGAATGCATATTTTTTTGACAATTACATAGTACCCTATTTAATTGGATAAAAACAAACAAATTACTATAGTTCCACAACCCAGCCCAAGTTTACTCAAACTAAATTAATTCATCAATTGATCCTATTTAATTATATTAAAAAACAACATCTGAAAGATTTTGAGAATATCCCATGTATTCCTCTAGAATCCCTCTAGTACACCAACATGCACTTACTAATTATTTACATGCACTCCTTAAACAGTTTAACAAAAGTAATGAATGATTAATCCAAAGAAAACAAGATTATACTTCAACCAAACCATTATAAATTTATTGTGGGGTGGGGGGATGTAAGCACTAAAACTAAAATGGGGGGGGATGTCTTGGGAGGGAACATCTAAGGGGGGCGTCTGGAATTCCTGCTAAGGGCGACAGTGTTGTTACTATGTGTCTTTAGAAGAAATAATTGAAGGAAAGTACTCTTTTGTGTATGCCCATTCAGAAGCAGAAGCATTTCTGAGCATATCAATTGGAACAGCAATACTGAGTGCATTTGAAAGAGATATAACTGTGTCATGCATTGCTTTTGATGAAGCCCACATGATCCGTTAATGGTAGCTTTCCTATTAGGGAATTTTATACTTATTTGTAACTCTACAATCTAGCTCTTTTGTCATAAAATGAGAAGTTTTATTATCTAACAGGTTTTGTATATGAACCTCAAAAATTTTATAATACCGAAGTCCCATCATATAATCATCATCACAATCAGCAGCAGCATTATCATATTTATCATCATCATCGTTCGCAGCAGCATCATTGTGTTGTATGATCAGAATTCAATACAAAAGCAAACACAACCATTACAAGTCTTACTAATACTACAACTAATTAATTAATTATCTACTACTACAACAAGAACAACAACTACAACAACAACTACTACTACTACTACAACTACTACTAGTACTACTACTACTACTACTACTACTACTACTACTACTACTACTACTACTACTACTACTTCTACAACTACTACTACCACCACCACCACAACCACCACCACTACTACTACTACTACTTCTTGGTACACCAGTACTTGTTGTCCATGGAGACGATGAATGAGAACTCTCCTAGAGTATGGATCGAACCCACGTCCTGCGGACACCATTCTTTACACCACAGCGACCATGAATTAATACTTGACGCCATGTGCAACATAATCCACCGTATTACAAAAAACATGGAATTCACAAAATGACTGAAAATGCTTTAAAATAAATGCAAATTTTAAATTTGAAACAAACCAACCTAAGCAATACATAATAAGAAACACTACATTATTGAAACACTTCTCTTCAAAGTATCACATTTCAATTTTACAATATAATACAAACGTTTTAGACTTTATAATCCTGAGTAAGGATAAGATAAGAGACAAAGGAAATTTTATAATTTACTTCAATTTCAGATAAGACTAATAAATCATTTATTAAGTACTACATGTACTTGGGCTAATAAATTACAGTAAGACACTCAGTGATACTTAGACAATCTGACCAAAAATAAAATCTATGGCCAATATATAAGTCTAAATTCATAAATACTATCACACAAAATACATTTCATCAATAACACACATTCATATTAAATGAGTTTTCTATATATATTATAAATATGGTACATAAAGTGTCAGATAGTGGTACATAAAGTGTCAGATAGTGGTACATAAAGTGTCAGTACATAAACAGAGTGGTACGAAAGGTGTGCCATTCAACGTTTTAAAAATCAGTAAACAATTTATGGACTTTATTGTTTTGCATAAACGCATTCAAAGCATATTTACTAAAAATTAAAACACAATGTTCATGGCTTTATCTTTTTATTTATACATGCATTAACTATTCTGGTTATTAATACATTTTTAAAATTATATATAGACAAGAGCACCACATAATGGGTGCCATTCTAGGATGCGGTGCAGTTTTGAATAAATGAAATTTATTTAATTTTTTTTAGAGGTTAGAGACCTTGACCTTTGACCTAGTGACCACAAAATGGGTGTGTTGTGTAGAAATCATCAAGGTGCATATACATATAAAGTTTCAAAGTTATAAGTTAAAGATTTTAGAGCCGATGTAAAGGTTTTAGCACGACGCGGACATCTGACGATGAGCTGTCCATGACAATACCTAGGGTTTTCCCTGAAAACAGCGTTAATTTTAAATCGTTTATGTTCTCAAATTTCAGCAGGTATTTAATTATAAATATTTATTTATGATTTAGATTTATTTACTATTTCGAAGATACAGTCTTGCAACGTGTTTAGTTAGTCTAAGTTACGTGTTTATCGATTCTTACAAACAATAGACTGACATGAAAAGTGGCTCCTTTTGAAGCACAAACTGCATCCAGATATATATTACAGCTGGCTCGGTTTGATGGGGCCTGTTTTTGATAACAATTAATTACCATTTTTCACTTCCGTGTTTATTATGTTTACCAACGTCATGATGGAAAAAAGTCCGTTTCCCACAATGCTTAGCTCGCATTCACACAGGTCAGTAAGACCGGTGTGACACAAATTTCTTCATCGCCATCCACCTTTTCCATTTTAAAGCACTGGATGTAAGCAGGCAATTCTTTGTGGATAGACATTCTTTGATCGACTGACAAAGGAACGACTAAACCATTAAAGAAATTACCATTTTAATTCGACATTGATTTCCTTTGAAAAGTTTAAGAACAATTCACTGACACTTTTCTAAAATTTAATCCATCATTTGTTCAATAAAACATCGCGTTATTCGAGTACATTCGACATTTTAACTAAATCGAAAATGCAGTCTCACCAGTTTCATGCCAGTTTTATATCTAAACACTGTGTTTTTCACATTCATAATATTATAATAATCCATCGTAAACACACACACTCGTAAACTCGTTAAACGACTGCGTACCCAATGACCTAAATGACGCAATCAGGGGTTAAAGGCCAAAAAAAACTAGTCCCTACGTAATGTTCTTAAAATAAGTGTGGAAGAAACCTGATCTAAAAATAACCGTGGAGAAAACCTTATCTTTTCTTTATGAGTCGTATTTGTTCTATAAAATCATTAACAGTAGGATAAATGTTTGTTCGATCGCTTCTATTAATTCGAATAAATGATAAACGACTTTTACGGGTAAAAATAGTTTAATTGAGTTAGTTTTGATATTATCCAATCAAAACAAAGTTTTAAATCGTAAGTATGACAAACAAATAAAATAAAAACTATAATAAGACATGAGGTTAGCGAGTCCATTTTTTCGCACACATTTTTTTATTTATTTTATTTTATTTATTTTTTTTTTTGGGGGGGGAGGGGGGCCGTTTTGTGTGTAAACGTGGGGCATATTGACGTAATTGTGGTTGCCCAATAGTACGTTGCATTGCGGTGTGTCGCCAATAATTGGCCGAATCAGAAATACGCCAAACATGATGATCACAACTCTAATAAAGTATTAAAAATTGTAATTAAACAACGGAATCCCGCTATGTTGTCGACGAACTAAACTTCTTTTCTATATCATGATGGCATATTCCTTTAGACAATAACATTAAAATAAAAATAAAATAAAGAGTATTTGAATAAAAATTAAAATGTTTCCCAACCTGTTGTAGCCATGTCGTATTCTTGGGTTCCTAAAGCGACGAGTAGGTGTCCAACAATCGTCATGTGTAGCCGAAACTTGCACTCGTCCTTGACTTTAGCTGTTCAACCCTCCGCTTTCTACAATTACAGACTCAGTGTGCGCAATTTGTTTGGTTGCTGACTTACAAAAGTAATCGAAAAATCAATACGCGTTTTAATGGCAAAATGTAATTGGCTGTAGCAAATATGTCTTTATAGCCGAAAATATTGTTTAACTAATGCACAATTGATTAATATATATATATATATTCTTACAAAAACAAATACCGTCAACCATCGCACATTGATCCCGCTATCTGTTGTTGTTTTTTTCGCGTGTACGCGGCGTTCCAATCACGTCCTTGAGCGTTAGTTCTGCACTTATGCTGAAATTCCTAGGCGATCTTCGGCGAATTCACGTCGTCCGCTTAACAGTATTGGCGAGCCTTCAACATCTCTTCTGCAACCGTGACGTATAAAATTATAATGCACTACGACCGTACAGCGTCCGCACTGCATGTATTTTGTAAACCTTTAAATTCACTGGATCTATGTTATTGTTAGAGCTTAAAACCTATGGGTCTTGGTCGGAATAAAATAGTCAGGACACCTGCGCAAAGTCATGAGAAAGGCAAATTGTCGTTCACGCACTCTTCTGGCAGTATCAGACATCCAAAAAGCCAATTCAATGCATACAGCAGAGCTTTCAGAAGCGACCAGAACGAGCAGAACAAAACACAAGTTAGTAAAATTTTAACAAAAAGAAAGATGACCTGTTGGTCGAGCACTTGACCAGAACGTTGATAAATTTACGTTTAGGTATTGCTTGATACTCAAACAATATGATAGCTTCCTCCTAATCAATACTTTGCGACGTCAAGGGGACCTTAATACATTATTTGCGTTTCTTTTACAACTTGTCTGCCATTTTGGTGTTTGCTCTGCGTTGCCTCTATGTTTATGGCGTTCTCATGTCGACCATGTACGTAATCTTGTACGGCGTTTCTTTGTCTAAAGTTGTTCTTTTATTCATGACATTTTGTCGATCCTGACTCAGAGTCTCCTTTTTGATTTTTTGTGTTTTAACATGCATATATCAAGCAGCAAAACAAATTGCGGTACAACAAATGACGGGATGAGGTTGCCGGTTGGTACAAAAGCCCAATAACTTTAAATATTAAACGTGCCTTATATAAAATATTTGTAAAAAATTTACATACATGTATTAAATAATAATTGACACTGAAAATTATGGTCGACAATTAGCTATAATGTTGTTAACTATAATTAAATAAAATAACCGCGCGTGAAAAACAATATATTCGTTTCTCTTTTCTAGATAGTATCGCAATCTCAATAGATATATGAAGCATGCACTTTATTTCAGTATTTCCGTTAGACAAAAAATGTGGCAACGCGTACTTCGGTTATAGATATAATTGAATTCAAACTAGATTTATTAAACTTTTTGGAAACCGATAAAAATCATCCTTTTTCTGACATTTTTAATTCGGTTGAAACCTTCCGTTTTTTCAGTGGAAAAACTTATAATATATTGTTCGTTACCTTGTTTGGAAAACATTTTTTTAACGACATTTGTATAATATGAGTTTTCTGGAACCATACAAAGACGGATCATCAGTTGTGTTTTTTAAATGCATCATTAAAACACTAACGACAAATTACTGTTTTACGTTAAAATAATAAGATAGTTTTTGTTTACAAACATTGCAGCATTATATGACAGATAAACAACGGCAAGCAGAAAAATCATGCAAAAATGCATAATTATTTCTTTATAATACGATATCTGCTCATTCAAATGACTGTTGCACAATGTGGATCCAATATATGACTCTTAAAATGACTTTTTATAGAAAAGAAATTGTTAACTGCTTTTAAAATGTTGGTATGTGAATAAAACCAAATACACAAGTTTCATTACCAGCACCAGTGACCATTCATTTATGACAATTCCAATACAGATTACTTGTCCTTGTGACCAAATTTATTGTTTTGTGTTTGGTTGGATAAATATTCAAAATGAATTAATTAAATTTTTACATTAAATATTAAACCTAACACCCGTGAAGATGAGACGCCTTTACGTGCGGTAGGTATGGTGCCATATTTTTTTGCACGTGGACCTGGTGAAATGAGAAATAAATACAAGATATGGTACTTATGACTAGTTAGAACCGCAACCGCGCAATTGGCACGTTGCAGACCGGTCAGTCATTAAGATGTGTCGTCCGTGTGCAAAAAACGAAACCATACCTTGAAATATTAATTATCAAAATGTGTCTTATATTCGAATCCTATTGGTTTGGAGTTGAGGAGAGGTTTCGATACAGACTTTGTTGTGTCCAATAAGTTTTCAATCAATGTGTTGTTGATAAAGAAATTGGTTAACCGGTATTGGACAAATGGGGAACCCGTATGTACTCTATCTCATCACTGTACACATTTCTCTTCCGAACGCGCACCTGTTAAAGAAGTGTATTTTCGTTGGAATGCTATTTATTATCTTTAGTGGCGTTAAAACATTTAAAGTGCTGATTGTTTGTCGCTATTGAAGCATGCTTTAAGTTTTTTAATTGTTATTCTAATTTAATGGTCGTGTTTTAATTATATTTTACTTGCATCATGAAACAGTATTTTTAACAAAACAATTATTAGCGGAAGATCAGTGAATTACGGTGGATATACTTCACTTCCTTGTTCTAACTCAATGTTTATCGTATGATATATACGAGATAAGTATTGATGCAAAGCATCAAAGGGCGTCGGGAATTTCAGTGTTAAAGGCACTCAATGAAGTTACATGGAACGATTTATTTCTACTATAAATATTAATATATTGGCCGATTATTTTATACAAAATAGAAAAAGATACTGGTATAACCATTATCTATGATGTTGTGTTATAAGTCCCAAATAACCATTATCTATGATTTTGTGTTGTAACCCCCCAAATAGTTCATAGTTCATTTTATTTACATTTGATCCCTTTTTTTAACTGGCATCCGTGTGCAGATTTCATTTAAGGAACAGAACTGAGTAGGTTTTAAAAAATCTGCTTCATCTTGTACGCGTAATTTCATATTTTTATCAACTTAAGGGGAGATGATTCTGAACTTATTCTTACGTTGCTCATTTACGATAGGGGTTGAGTACTCATTGATATGAAAACAATGTACAAGTTTTAATGTGTTTACGACCCCCCCACCCTCTCACACATAAATTTCATGGGCATAATCAAAACAGAAAATGGTTACAATAAAACAGCATGGTTATTAAAACTAAAATGTCTATACCAAAACAAAAAGTTAACATCGAACACAAATAAAATAACTTGATTCTACTGGGGCTCGAACCTTGGGCCTCTCACATGTGAAGCGAGCGTTTAACCACTACACTACGGAACCGCTTGAAAAATCACCTTCTTACTAAGATATTAATAAGCTATAATTAGTCGGTTTAAATGTAAACCCTGAAGTTTAAACTCTGGATAGTGAGCGGGGTTAAAGGTCGATACCAAAGGATCCATACCACTGGCAAGATACGGGTCAGGCCTGCGGCATCTATTTGTGGTTCTTTAAAAAATAACTGTAGGAGGACTTGATAGTAATGAGACTGGGGTGCTGTGACGGTGCTCCTCATTGATAAGCGGCTGCTTCCTTTATCAAGACTCATTATTACAATTAATAATACGAGTCGCGCTTCGCGCTCTATACCGCCTAGTAGTAACTAGTGGTTGCTAGGATAGTGGAACAAAGAAGTTTTGTTTTTATACAAAACCAGAAAGTTTCACCGTTTCGCGTATTTGCCCAGTCCCTGTGATCTTTTATAATTGCCCAGTCCCTGTGATCATTTATTAATTAACAGAATTAGCTTTGCATTATTGGCAATAAATGTTGTAGTAAATGTAATAGGCACAAATGCAGTACTTATTTACACTAATTTACACAAAAAATCACCACTTTGCAAGATATTCTGACAACAATAATATATACATTGATCCGTAAAATAACATCTCTTCCCATAAGCGAAAAAAAACGTATTACATACTAGTCGCCGCCAGTGCGACGCCAATCATTTCGCCACATACGTTTCATGGTAATTAAGAATGTCAACTTATGGAGGAACAAGCTACATAATGAAAGGGATTTTAGCAGTTCTGATTGTACAGAGTGTTTTGTCGTGTGTGTGCGGGAAACTGTCAAAAAAGTATATACAAACATTCAAGAATTGTGTTTATACAACAATCTCTGCCATGAAAATGCATCAAAGGTGAGTCTTTCTTTTGCTTGTCTTTGTTACGATAGGTATTAAAGTAAGTAATCAATATGAGATTAATTATATACATAACTAACCCTACAACGTTATTGTCACAATTCAATAGTCTTGTTTATATTTGTTTTATCAATTTTTCTCCATTCTCCGTTAAGAGTTTTGTTAATACCTATAAAAGAGTAAACGTTCCTCTTCCTTAGACGATGTTTATGGATTCCCCAAATACCTTGGTAAATCATCCGGAGACTTCAGCAATCAATTCGTCACGGTTTATTTAGTTCACATACACATTCCAAGAGACTTGATTTTCGGTTAAGTAGTTTCAATTGAGGAACGGTCTTCAAACAGTTTCCGCAAGTCATTCCGAAGAAGCGGCTTTGATACCCAATTGATATAGTACCTGTAACACAGGTTATTTCCATCGCCGCTTTTCCTCTATAAGTGACACCAGCCCTTGCCTCGAAACACTCGGCGAAAGGGACCCACTTAATTAACTAAAGTTTGGCACATACTGTTTCGCCTGTTATCAAGTCGCAAACTTTGCGTCGCCCGTACACACGCCTAAATTGAACACTGCCTCTTTAGCATTCACAAAGTCATTCCATCCTCCACTTCATAACTTTATGTATATCTGCTATGATCTAGCCCTCCTCTTCTTAATTTTCGCCTTTTATTTAATTATTTTTAATTTGTTTAGCAGTCACATAAACAACCAAGCTATGTAATATGGAATTTTTACACCCATTATTGCTGCTTCTTCCTGTATTTGCGCGATGATTATCTGAGATATTAACTCTATGATTCTACATTCTCAAATCTTTTCTGTAAAGAAGGAATGTAGTTGACAATTGTTAATAGTTTTATTTGATCGTTCGTCAAAAAGTTGTAATTCTGTTACTCTTGTATCTTCAATGCAATTGAGTAATTAAATAGTAATTAAATTGAATGCGTTTTAATTCCCTTTTATTATTGTTTAATTTGAGTTACAATGCTATGACGTTAAATTTTATTTACACTTAAATGTATTATGAATATTGCTGGGCCAAGTGTGAGGTTGAGCGCTCTATAACCAGGTTTAAACCCCCAATGCTTTGCATTGACCGTTCCAAGGCGGTGACCCCAGCTTTATTCATATTTTGAGTTTATGTTGGTTTGTATTGTGCTGTATTGTGCTGTTTTGTACTGTTTGGGCAATCGGTCACTTGCCTTAAATAAAGGACCAACTAATTGTTTTTAATGAAAATTCAATACTGCTCCAGCAGCTGGAGTTTCACTTCTTTATATTGTTAAGCTGATGATCTTTTTTCAAGTTAAGCGTCCAATATTATGGTGATAATGTTATATACATTTTATTGACAGATGCCTAACAAAGACAACATCTCACGATTGATCGGTGGATTAACTTTGGCAAACATAAGATTAATTATTGATGACATCCAGTGTAGCCACATTTTAACGATATCTTTACTTTTGCATTTGAAGGCTATCATTGATATTTCGGCGTTTATCTCCAGTGTTATCATAAATGTTGATGGGGCCTATTTAAATCAAATATCCCGTTGGTTTAAAATCATTTTCAATACGCGAGTTGCGTCTATCCCTTGCACTTTAGCACTACATTTTTGACGCCATGTTCTATTAATGATGAATAGCAATGTTGAAAGACCAAGGTAATGCTTGCACACAATAGATTAAAAGCAACTTGCACGTTTGTGTTTGTTTGCATTCGGCACTGTCTAAACGGGTGTACAGTTTTTGTTTAAATGTAATATTGGCGCCTCTCGAACCTTGTAAAGTTTGCAGAATAATAACACGGGGTTTATACATTTTTGTTTCCTTCATTAATGGTTCCTGGCCATGATTAAAGGACCTTTCTTATAAGGTTTATCTCTGTAGTGTAGATGCAGTTTCGTTTTGTATATGCTATGAACTTCGTTGTTTTCTAATTCTTACTTTATCGATTTAAACACAATTTTTAATATGTGATTTAAAATCATTAGGGTAGATTGTTTTGTTTTGCCACTTTAAACATTTTCATATTTTAATGACCGTATAGTTGTATCACTTTTAGGTCTGATTTTTAGGTCCCTTATCTGACCCCTTGTTGCGAGGAGTGTTCATATGAAGCTGACTGTTACTCGTTTCAAAATTGTTGCCCCGATGTGGTCACTTTTGACGCCACACAACAATCATCAGCTATCCCATGTTTACCCTGGTACAATATCTACGGCATAAATTAAAACCTCTACAACCCTTATCCCTACGGCTACAGAATCATATCTTCATGTCCCCCAGGGAATGTCTTTCACAAAAGCACTGAGTTGTGCCAAAATGCATCGCGATCGCTCAACAATGCAGTTTCTGATTCCGAAGGGCGTGTGTAACGTAACGAGGTTTGTGCGCTGTGTCATGGAGTGGCAAAGTGGGAAATACGCTTACTTATGTGTGATGGTCTGTTTTTCGAAACATTCGACACTCTGGAAGAGCGGGACGAGTATGTCCTTAACCACTGTTTCCAGTGCCGTCCCGCCAGAAGAGAAAGCAAATCGATGCATGCTAAGCCAAACCCGGACATGTGCAAACACAATTGAATCAGATTCTGCCCAAATTGGTGCTTGCCATGATACCACAAATAACATAATAATATATAGACAGTCAATTAGAAGCCTGATTGCATATGCACACGCAGATTGTTTTCTTTGTAATAATCACTTGTATGACAATAGTAATGGAGATCAATTATGTGACGCCAAAAACGTTGAAAGCAAGAATGTGGAATTGTTGAACAACATTTTATTATACACACTTTTTGATTACAAAAACTTGATCAACACACACGTGCAGATGGATGGCATCAATTGTAATGTGACAGACGTCTATGATTCCATTACGGTTTGTTTAGTCTTTATGAAAACTAAACAAATTGTGTATGACGAATCTTTGCATTAATTTTATGCAGTGGATTTGTGCAACGCCATTTTTTAGAATGGTCACTATAGTTACTAGTATGCTACGTTCCGACTATCGCGATAGGCGCCACAATTGTAAAGATTGTAACACGTATTGTCATATCCTGCAATCATTCTTATCAATGGTATTAATCGCGGACACATTTGGAACGGTTTAACCGAAAAGATTGTACTCTTATAAATATATAATATTGCAATTTTTCCACACACATAAATCTTGCAAATTAAAAAATGTGCTTTTGTTTCATGTTCTCAGACAATCAATACAGATTGATGGTTTTACTATACTGATATAGCATAATAGCATTATGTTACAGGCTGTTATATTTTCACCAAGATTTTTAATAAATTCAGGTATAATTTACCCATGGGGTGCACAGGGCATTTATAACTCTGCAGCTGACCTCAAATATAACACATTGTATTGTAAAAGATTAATTACAAATAATGAACCTGCAAAGTAATTCAATTTAAGTACTTAACATTGTGGCTTTTTTTTGACATCTTGAGGAAATATTTCACTTGTTATGGCAGTTATTGATACAATTGACCACAATTTAGCCTGACTTAAATAGCACCACGTTGCATGTGAGGCAAAATGTCCATAATATATTAATTAAATGTAGATCTTTATAAATTTGTTTAATAATCTTTATATTGTATGTGTTTTGTATGTAAACTACACCTATTGTCTAGACAGTCAAACTGTGTCTGTCAAATACTGGTTAACATGGTCTGGCAAAATGTTGAATTTGTATGTATAAAATAAAATGATTCATTATTATTTCTCTAAAAGTTAACTTATACAATACTACATGGCTTTGGTTTTATTAAGGATTGCAATCTTCTTTGTTTTCTGAAAGTATTTTTTTTTTTGAAATTATTTTATTTATTTAAAAAATTAATGATGGCTGACACATTTTACACACTTGTTTTAAAAACAAAACCTGTGATATATAGACTGTCAGTGTTATTAACATCTCGTACTGATTTTTCTCCAGTTAAGTATATAGCAATTCATAATATAACCTTTCATGATCTTTTATAAACATCAACTATATAAAATTCATTCAAACTTGTGTAAGAGCAATATACAGTTACTTTTGCTTTTAAATATCATATTGTAGCTATGCAGTTGAATTTTTTATGCCCCCGAAGGAGGGCATATAGTGATCGGACCGTCAGTCTGTCTGTCTTTCCGTTACACTTTGCGTTTAAGTTTCGCGTTAAGGTTTCGAAAAATGTTCATAACTTCTATGTCGCTTCAGATAGCAACTTGATATTTGGCTTGCATGTGTATCTCATGGAGCTTCACATTTTGAGTGGCCAAAGGTCAAGGTCAAAGGTAAAAAAAAACAAATCCAAAGGAAGTAATAAGTTTCAAAGGGAGATAATTATCTGTACCTGCCCAATGATTAAAAAAATAAAATAAATCAAAGCGGTGCAGTAGGGGGCATTGTGTTTCTGACAATCACATCTCTTCTTTAATTATAAATTTAGCTGGGAAATTATAGAACTCAATCATTAAACTATCAGAAATTATATTGGGAAATTAGTAAAAATTTGAAATTAAATGTTGAAACATTTTCCAACTTATGAACAGTGTTACTATGTTCATGGATTGATTACTTGAGTTTGCAGTGCTCCAGCTAGTCATAAATGGAAGGAGCCCTGTTTTCCCAGGCCCCGCCCTGCCCTTTTCTTTTTAAAATATATTTTATTTTATTATTATATTTTTTCTCTTATTTCATTGTTTCTAATTTAGTATACTATAATCTAAATACATTTGGAGCAGGCGTATTGTACCAATAGCGACCGTCTCCTGCATTTATCGCTCTATGATTGGTCGATAGATATTAAGATACGAGTTTGATTGACGGTTGACCAGATGTTAATTGATATTCAACATGTAGAGTATTTGGCGGGTAAATAAAACTCAGTTAATGCTTAAATATAAGTAAGAATCGCACGTTTATTAAGGCAATATACTATAATACAACATCATTGAGCCAAGCAATAACACGTGCCAAAATCGGGGTAAAGGATATTTACAAAAATATATGACATACAATGTTAAATAATAATAATAAGTCATGATCCCTAGTACAAAGATTGAATCATATGCAAAGTTCTTTTCATAATTAATTAATAACTTATCTTTTTGTCATCGAATGTATAAGACAATTTACATGTATTTCTTGAAGGTAAACTTTCAAATAAAACTTCATTTTAACGCAAATGTCACCTGACTGACTTGTCAAATGGCCAATGACGTAAGTTTTGATCAGCGACCTTCATTTAGTACGTACATACCGTATTTCAATGTAACATCTACAGATGTAGAGATATGCAATATTGAACCCAAAATGTTGAAGTCAAAAGGGGCGTTTATTTTATTTTCAGGACTGCCTATTCTTTTGCTGCTTAACCTGCTGACATCAAACAACAGAGGGGGACCGGAAGTGAAGTACTTATCTAATAAACCTGTCAAAAGATCAACGTTTACATTCCAGACAGATTTATTTTTCTTAAACGTTTTTTAATAAACATATTATTTGCGTAAATTAATATTATACAAGAGTAGGTGTGTATTTTTTTAATCATTTAAAAATGATTCTTTAAATATTTGTATTGAAGGCTGCCGCTGGTATAGTGTATGGTAGGTTATTTTAAAATCAATTTCAAATATAGGTTTATTTATGGAGTTTGCGCAAAAATTTAATGTTATTTTCATTTTCTTTCAGGTCAGGTACGCCACCGTAGCATGTTAGTCGTCAGCTAATCTTAATCGGATACAATGGATACCTTTTGTTCTTCTGGGATTGACGAAAAAATTGTCCAAGACGACAAATCCTATAGTTACTTTGCTCTGTCACAGATGTCTATTCAAGACTGTTATCCTGCTTAAATTAGTTATCCGTAAGAAGTCAATGTAACATCACTTGGATTATTTCCATGTTGCAATTTTATCTTAAAAGTAAGGCTTTATTGAGTCAATTTAAAGAAATAAACCATTAAGGCATTTTAGGGAATACCGGAGCTGTTTAACCCATTTACCCCTAGTGGACTCTCCCATCCTTCTAAATTGGTTCAATTTATTTCCAAAATTAGGGATGTCTAGTATATTTATTTCTATATTTAGAAAATTCCTTACAGAAATTCCTTTAAGCAAACAGCGCAGACCCTGATGAGACACCGCATCATGCGGCGTCTCATCTGGGTCTACGCTGTTTGCCAAGGCCTTTTTTCTAGACGCTAGGCATAAATGGGTTAAGTTGAAATCAATAAGGTAGATCACTCGGCCCATAGATATAGCTTAAAATTATACTCAAATAATTTATATCTAAATAAAGATAAAGTATTAGGCTTCTATCGGCTTTTCAATTTAAAAAGTTTCCATCGGCTTGAAATCTTACAAACTTTCACTAATGAATATATCCATAACTATTTCAGTTATAATAACAAAATTCATTTCCGGTTGTATAGTTTTATATTACACCTCAGAGATATTGGTCCTTCTATATATATATGACCGGTTTTAAGTCTGTAAAATGCGATTGAGAAACCTAAGAGTATATGGACCGGTTACTATTTTTTGTATATGGACCGTTCGGGGTTACACACCACTAAATATGCACCGAGCGGAAGCGTTTTATTGAACAGCATTGACACTATTTCAGCTTTAACAAGAGTAGAAAAAACAACTTAATTTAGAATAAATGAATAAAAATGTTTTGTTAATATGTTAATTAATTTAAAAGAAAAGGGAAAAATGAACGCATGTTTTTTTTTAGATACAGTATGTGTGCCATCTTCTCTTCCAATTGCTGGTGTTTCTCCGTTTGTTGGTACTGCTGCACCAGCATTTCCAGTAGTAGGCGACCAGCCTGTAGGGACTTTGGTGAAGTATGTGTGCACGAGGAACGACTATGGACCCGATGAGAACTCAGTGATGGCATTTGCTTGTGCCAGCACGGGGGTTTGGATTGGGTCTGCGGATTGTGATCCATTATAACCTGGACGTTAAGATTTACATGGCTCGACCTTGCTGACAACATCCATTGGTTTAAAGTAAAACCAGATAGCACATTGTTTCGTGGACGAGCAAAATATATGGGAATTGCTGGAAGTTTGTTCGAGCACTTTGATGGAATTATTATTCTTAAATAAACCAGAAGGCATTGTACATTAGTTATAATTTACTCGACTTAACCATAACCTGATTAGGTCGTTTTTTCGAAGTGTCTTATTTGAAACTGACGACGGTCAACAAGTAACCACTCTGAAGAGTAAGCCACGGCAAGTTATCCATCCTGTGATTTTAATGTGCGTCGTATATGGGGTTTGGTCACGTGAATCGGATAGAGATTAAGAGCAAGGGAGATCTTAACCATTTGCAAGAACTTTTAATTTTCGTAAGCATATAAACGTTTCCTTATGGCAAATCCTAACAGTAGTTATTCGGAACTATGAAAAACAGTTTGGCCGTGAATTTCTGCAATTAAAAAATACTATAGTCCGTTTAATTTTCCTCGTTGATAAATCCATTATAACGTACACAAATGCTGTTTAATAACTTAAATAAAAGTGAATGTCAACGTTAACAATTAGCAAAAGTGGCAATAGTATACATATTATTACACAGTGACTGCATAAGTTTTCTTGTTCACCATTTGGAAGCGTAGCCTTTGATTTAAAACGTTAAGAAGAAGTTTCGAAGCGGGGCAAAAATGCCACCCTCTCCTCCCCCCGAAAAAATCGTAGGTAATCGAATTTTATGTTATTTTCCTAACATGTGTCTTTTTCATAACAAGCTTTGGGTACAATAACATAAAAGGTGCCCTCTGCATCAAATCAGAAAACAACAATCCATAAATAAACAGAAACCTATCAGAAATTTATTGTAACGCAACAAAATGAAAGGAATATCAAATACATACATATGGCCATTCTTACATATAATACACCGATAGTCAAGTCATCCAAGTCGGCCAGATGTAAACCCCGTTATCATGCCGATTAAAAATTTTGTATTGATCAAATGTCAAGCCAAAAAACAAATGAGCCGTGCTCTGTTAAAATGGGTTTTAATGAATGTGCATAAAGTGTCGTCCCATATTAGCCTGTGCAGTCCACACAGGCTAATCAGGGGCGACACTTTCCGCTTTCATGATATTTTTCGTTCCAAGAAAGTATCTTCATAGCAAATATCAAGTTTTTGCGGAAAGTGTCGTCCCTGATTAGCCTTAGCGGACTGCACATGCTAATCTGAGAGGACACAACGCACATGCATTAAACCCCTTTTTCACAGAGTACGGTCCGAATGTGTTATGGTCAAATCTAAACAGTAAGTGGCCTTTTTATGGCGCAAAGAATTCAGACCAAAAATACCTTCAAACAAGAAACATATGTTAACAAGATGACCGACGTCTATATTGATTATTAAAGCACACAATCGTCATATTACTTTCTTAAAGAACATACTCGTGTCAAACATGTATTAAAAATTGTGATGTATGCATACCTTTTTTTAATATGATATATATGCTAAAAGCTTCAATAGTGTACATGTATATAACTTTATCTTTGGTTGGTGAACTAAGAATACATTGATAAGCTTTTAACAATTCAATAATAGCATTATCATAGAGATTAACCAATTTATGCCTAGCGTCCTGAAAAAAGGACATTGCAAACAGCGGAGACACAGATGAGACGCCGCATAATGCGGCGTCTCATCTGGGTCTGCGCTGTTTGCTTAAAGGAATTTCTGTAAGAAATATTCTAAAAATAGAAATAAATGTACCAGACATCCCTAATTTTGGAAATAAATTGATCCAATTTAGAAGGATGGGAGAGTCCACTGGGCATAAATGGGTTAAAATAATATGCGAATAAACAAGAATCAAATAACCATCACCTATGACAAATCCTGAATAAAGTTGACATGTTGGTTCGAAGAATTTTACGTATGTAATGCTTTGCGTTGATATGCATATATATTTATTATATCAGCAGCAGCTATTGTTAAAGACGTAGCAGTAAGTTATACTTAAAACAGTTTTAGTTGCAGTATTAGTTATATGTAAATTTATCAATTATACACAATTTCGTTCATGTTATGCTTATTACATTGCTGAGCAAAATAACATACACGAGATGATAGAAATATATATATATGCATACATTAATGATATGTTTGTATATACTAAAACTTCCCAATATTGTTTTTAATAATTAGTTCATCGCGTCATAACACACATGTTGTTATCTTAAGATTACATTTAGCTGGTCATGAACAACAACTCAGCTGGTCATGAACAACAACTCAGCTGGTCATGAACAACAACTCAGCTGGTCATGAACAACAACTCCTATTGCATCTAAGTATTCACACGCTTACATTGTTTTCCCTTGAGTGAGCATACATAATTTAAACATTGAATACGTATTTAATATACACGCATACAGTTCTGTATGTGAATAATTAAAATTATTTTTATTATATAAACATATTTACACCCTGCACAGCTGCTGGTTTTCTCATTGATCAAAGAATAATCTTATTGGTAAACATAATAATATACTGACACGTGATATTAGTTTATGTAAAATAGCATGCATTAAAGACGATGTACATATGTATAGACGAAGTAGGGTCATGGTTTTACTTCTAAAATGATCCTGGGCTGACAAACAATATTTAGTTTGTCCTTTATACTCAGCCCCACGAATTAACCGTAAATGAGCATATACAAAAACACCAAAATACCAGGCGATTAGAAATAAGGTGTTCGAATGCGTCAAATACATTAAACATTTACGTGTAGACTATGTCATGTTGCTCTTAGTTTAAACCTATTTAGTTTAGCTCAATTGCATCGACAGCCCTAGGCTTAGTGAAACGCTTTCGAGTCCGTTTCCAGGGCCTATTAACAGTAATTGGTGCTGTTTGGAGAGATCTTAAGAACGCTCCCACAGTGGGGATCGAACCCATCACCTCCCGGTCGCTAGGCGGACACCATATCCATTACACGACGACCTCCATGTTGCTCTGACATGCATGAAGACAGATTCAACTCAATCACTTCGGCAGTCTGTAATTTATTGCAAAATGCAAATCGCACACGCGTTATGTATGTTGTTCTTTCCAATATGTGTTGGTGCGGCTGGTCATTTCATTCCAGCATTCATTTTTTTAGAAACGCCATTCTTTGAGAATCTTAAGAGACAGACAACGCGGTCGGTTCGCTTAAACGCCGGAGCGTTGTTGCACTAGTTAGATTGATTTACATCTTAAAACATTCTCACATATGGTGCGTACTCTATTAGAGCATTTATAAAAATAAGGTGTTTTGATACAGCAAAAGAGCGATTATAAGTTTATTTATTTTCGGCCAGTTGTTATGTTTTTTTAGCGACAATGGTGTTTAGCTATTTATCTTTAATTTGCTCAAAGGTCCTCAACAATTCGTATAACATGTGGTCATACCATGTCTGTTTATGTAATTCTTGATTGGTGTCTCCGCCTGATTGACAAGCTATTGTTTTGGAAAACTCGTGAATAAGTGTGTCACTTTGCACAATTCAGGAATGCCAAAATAAGCATATGTTTCTTTCATGCCTTGAATGAGGCTCCCATTTGCATATTCTTCCGGACAAAAGTGTTAAATGAAGTAAGAAGAAAGATACGAACGTATCACATATATATATATCACATGAAGTGTGAAAAGAACTGTTGTTTTTCTAGATTTATAGCTCATAAATGAAAACAAATATTAAATATAAATATTAACAATTATTCATGCTACTCCTACTTAGTATGTTAATTGAAATAACTTATCCGAAAACTCAGAATGACAAGCGTATTTTGCAATTTACCGTGACAGCGTACAATAACAAAAAGAATCGCAAACATGTGGTACAAAAACGTTAAAAAAGGACGATCTAAATGCCAATTGTTTTCAACGCAATTATATGAAAAATATTCTCTAAAATATATGTTATAGATAAATAATAAATTGCTACATATGCGATATTTAAAGAATGTTTGAAATGCACAGTTCTTAATTTTCGTATTCAATTAAATGCTATATCTTACAATCAATTGTGATCAAAAGCGGCCGCGGGCTGCAACAACGGTTGAATATAAGTATTTTTAGTAAAATGACGCGTGTTTTACAACCAAAACATACCTCTTCTAGTGTCTTGTGAAATGTCCCGGCGCCGTTATTGTACTCACTCACGTATAACGCCATCCTTGCGTTTAAATATATCAAAAGCTACACAGTCGATTTCAATCTTGTTTACTCAATTTTTAAATGTTAATTACAAGTAAAATATATAATGCAAAATGCATCACAATAAAAACGTTTTGCCGTTAAATATGTATTGCTTATTTACATTGAATGTAGATTGTTATTAGTTTCCAGTATTTTCTGCAAAACACATGCACATTATGAATCAATTTACATAACGGAAACAATATGTGCAAGCGCACAACAGTAAGAACTGCATTATCGTATACGTTTTACGTTTTACGAGCGTTTATAAAACATGATCATTTCCCTCATTTAATCTAAAACTATGTGACTTGAAATATGCATGAGAGGCGAGTGACTGCTTACTGAGCCTGCCTCTTTTACTTATCGAGTGGAGCAATATCCGATATACGTCAAACATGCTGATCACAACTCTAATAAAGTATATAAAATTATAAATAAACAACGAAATCCCGCTTCCCTGTCGACGCATTAAACTTGTTTGTCAGGAGCGACCAGACCGAACAGAACAAAACACCAAATATTTGTACAATTTTAACAGAAGGAAAGATGCCCTCTTGGTCGAGCACTTGACAAGAACGCTGAAAAATTAACGTTTAGGTATTGCTTCATTTTTAAAAAATCGATACTTTGCGAATACTTTTTGCGTTTCTTTTACAACTTGTCTGCCACCTTGGTGTTTGCTCTGCGTTGCTACTATGCTTATGGTGTTCTCATGGCGACCATGTACGTAATCTTGTACGACGTTTACTTTGTCTAAAATTGTCGCCTTAAGGTGTCCTTTAAGGTCTCTTTATGACCTTTCGCTCGATCTTGACTCGGAGTCTCCTTTTTGAAATTATTTGTTTTAATTTGCATATAGCATGTAGCATTATCAAGGCGATACAACGAATCGCGATACACAAATGACGGGATGAGGTTGCATGTTTGTAAAATTACCCAATAATATTTAAATATAAAATGTGCCTTATATATATATTAAATTCAATGTATTTGCGAAAAAGAAACACTGCAAAAATAAAATAATAAATGACAATGAGCACTATCGTCGACAAGCAATCAAATATAATAATGTTAACTATAATTAAATAATACATACCTTGCTATATTAAGTAACAAATTTGTAGTTGTTCATGCCACTATCACCATTGAGGGGTTATTATAAATTAAACGGCCCTCACGCGAGGGTATAATCGGCCCTCAGAACGTGTGCGCGTGACGTCTTAGTCAACGATGATCAATAACATTAAGCCAAAACTCAACGAAATAATCGAACATAGTTATTATGACACGTAGCACACAATTTGGATAATACAAATATCAATTGAAACTAAAACTCATCTGCACATTAAATTGATGCCTCTATGTGTGCTTTAACAAGATTCGTCAAATAGCAAAATTTGTAGTAAAAGACACACATACCTCGATGACAACTTAAATCCGGTACATATAACACTAAAATAACAAAGATTTCTAATTGAATTGTCGGTTATTCCATTCGTTTATCTATATTGATTTAAAATCACACTTTTTGTAAACGTTTGTATCGGATGCTAAACACTGTCAACAAAAACACAATTTACGAAATCGAATGTCGAAGCGATTACAATAATTTTATTTCTATCGAAGCTCCGAATTATGCACGACAAAAACTTTGTTCAACTGGTGAACTCCAAGGGAGGGTACAGCTATGTCCGAGGGGCATATTTGAACAAACATGTTAGAGGACTTAAATACGAGGTTACACTACAAAACAAATGTTAGCATTACGATGAGAGGATTCAACTTCATTCTGCCCTCCATGTGTGTCCCCGTGACTGAATTAATCAAAGTTACAGGTCGATTGTTTTTATAGATGCCCCATTCTTGAACAGTTGTATTACGTTTTGTTGCAAATCTGTCTTACGGTTGAGAAGGAGTTGTCTTTTGAAGAAATAAGTTTCACGGCCACTCGCACGTCATGCCCAGACGAAGGACATTACGGAATATAACAGTAGATCACCATGAGCACGTTGTGCTCAGATGGGCTTATACACATAACTTTATACAGCAACAGATAAATGCGATTATATTTTCTAAAAGGTCTGTTGATAATCGGTGATTTAGTATGTAGCGAGACAAGACGGTTAATTTTTGCCGTTGTATACCATTTATCAATTGTGTTGAATTTAAAATAGCTCATTTTCCAGCAATATCAGTAGAAAGGTGATTAGCGTGTGTTTTGTATTAAATTCGCTTTATATCTCGACTTTACTCCCCGCAAATGTTCTTAGTGGAGCTGTAATTAGGTTGTCCCGCTAGGAAATTTCGCAGCGAGTGGATCGATATATGGAGCGAATATTAATGCGAAATCAACGACAGTAACTTTCTTGCTGATATTGCGTCGAAAGTGATCGGCATTAAACTAATAATACAAGCAATAAATAGTATAAAACGTCGAAAAATATCTGCCTCGGCATGGACGTCGCCATCTTGACTGTCACATGATTACCCCCTCTGATATGGGGAAAATGCATGTTATTTCAATGTTTATTTTTGAAAAAATGTGGTTGCTATGGTTACCGTTGGAATGGTAACAAACATATTTAAAAACTAAAATATGGTTCTAGCGATGAATAAAAAAGTACGTAAACTTAGTTGATGAGACTAAGTATGTGCATATAGGGAATATGCACATTATTTCCGTTGTTTCCGTCTGTCGGTTCGCCAGTGTGTCATTTCGATTTTTAATATACTTCAATGCATAAAAAAATGCTTAATATACGTTTCCGAAACTCATTTTATTGACAGTATATGAATGTGTTAAGTTTATAAAGGTTACAGATTTTATTGAAAGTAAAACTAATACAACCGCAATAAATGTATGGATATTCGGTTTGTTTTCAACAACATTAACCCGAAAATGGACTTCTATTTGTATGAGACGAAGGTTTTGTTTATTTAAGGATTTTGTTACATTACGTAGCAAATAATTTCTTTTTAAAGACATCGTTATAATTTGATTGCATTATATCATATGTCAAATGACATTAATGAGTTTCGTGAAACAATTAACAGACGGATAATTATGTATTTTGTTCAGATGGTTCACAATAAACACCAATGGCCGCGCTGCACTGGTGCGCTTCCTGGTTCCAATTAAAAAAAAAATCATATTGTTACATTGATGGCAACATTATTTCACAGATAAAAAACGGCAATGGAACAGTAGTCATTTAAAAAAGGTTTGTCATTATTTTTCTAAAATACGATTTCACCTAATTAACCCTTAAAGCGCTGGAGCTGAATTTTAAAGGCCTTTGCAAACAGTTTGGATCCAGATGAGACGCCACAGAACGTGGCGTCTCATCTGGATCCAAACTGTTTGCTATTCTGATAGTATTCTTTGAAAAAAATTCGAAGAAAATGCTAATTTTAGAAATTCAACAGACGACATTTTAGCAGACGACAAATTTCCCAGCATGCAAAGAGTTAAAGTCACACAAGTTTCATAGTTTCGATCTGAAATATTACTATACGTATCCCTGTATCGTTTGGATCTGAAATATTACTATACGTATCCCTGTATCGTTTGGATCTGAAATATTACTATACGTATCCCTGTATCGTTTGGATCTGAAATATTACTATACGTATCCCTGTATCGTTTGGATCTGAAATATTACTATACGTATCCCTGTATCGTTTGGATCTGAAATATTACTATACGTATCCCTGTATCGTTTGGATCTGAAATATTACTATACGTATCCCTGTATCGTTTGGATCTGAAATATTACTATACGTATCCCTGTATCGTTTGGATCTGAAATATTACTATACGTATCCCTGTATCGTTTGGATCTGAAATATTACTATACGTATCCCTGTATCGTTTGGATCTGAAATATTACTATACGTATCCCTGTATCGTTTCATCTAATATTACTATACGTATCCCTGTATCGTTTCATCTAATATTACTATACGTATCCCTGTATCGTTTCATCTAATATTACTATACGTATCCCTGTATCGTTTCATCTAATATTACTATACGTATCCCTGTATCGTTTCATCTAATATTACTATACGTATCCCTGTATCGTTTCATCTAATATTACTATACGTATCCCTGTATCGTTTCATCTAATATTACTATACGTATCCCTGTATCGTTTCATCTAATATTACTATACGTATCCCTGTATCGTTTCATCTAATATTACTATACGTATCCCTGTATCGTTTCATCTAATATTACTATACGTATCCCTGTATCGTTTCATCTAATTGTTTATTTATGAAAATCAATGAAACAATATGTTTCCAACACAAATGCATAATTCGAATACCGGATTGTTAATATGTGTATGTCAAATTATATCTAGAATAATTGTACTTATTACCGGGCTAATTGTTTTATGAATTGCATTTTTTTCTCACTCGTTAGTCTGCCAAACATACATTCGCACTCATTGTTACCACGTGACAGATATTCCAATTATACTAGTTTTAAGATAATCATGATTTTTGTAATGTAAATATGTAGGGATAATGTAACTAAAAAAATCAAAGGATGAATTCATGTTAATATTAACTGGTATTTTATTTATGTTAGACAAAAAACATATTGCCTATAAAATATAAAAAACCTATTCATGGCCTTCGCACTTGAACGGTTATAAAACAGTTATTACTAATATTTACTCATTCTTAGTTGCATGAAGTATTCGTTACTTGATTAATATATCAAATTATGTCTTAAAACATGAATGTAGAGATCAGTATCCATGTTTAATACATATGATTCATTTAAAAAGTACTTTTTCGAAATGTAAATTAAAAGCAGCATATGGGATGTGCACAAGCATCATTGAGTTGTTATTATAACAGTTTAAAGTAAGAAGGTCTTATAATCCCTTTGCATAAAATGGTGCTGTTAATGAAGTAAACAACTATAGAGATATTTTTAGTATGTTGCTTTTCAAAAGTATTTACTACGAATCTAAACAAGCGCGTTGAAACTTTTTGCAATAAAAACACTATTATTTTGGATGCGCAGTTCGGATTTAGGAAAGATTATTCAACTGTTGATGCTGTGTACATCTTGATGTCGCTTGTTCAAAATTATGAAATGAAAATAAACGTCTGTATAGTATATACGTCGATATGTTAAAATGTTTTGATAGTACATGCCGCATTATGGTCGAAAATGTTCAGTCTGGCATACAAGGTAAATTGCTTAGAAGAGCCAAGGATGTGTATGCGAATGTTAAGTCGCGTGTTAAACCTTATTCATCTTATTCAGATTATTTTGGTTATGTTGTTCGGCTGAAGCAAGTGAAAGTAATGTCGTCGAGTTTGTTTTCTTTATTTGTTGAAGACATTGAATTGTATCTACAAGATAACATTAGCTCTGGTTTGAGTATAGATGATATTATGATGATTTTACTATTATTTGCTGACGACATGGCCATTTTAGGTAAGTAACCTGCTAAAGTCCTGTTACATTCAGATATATTGTATGTATACTGCAATTCTTGGGGTTAACATTTTAACACAGCTAAAACTAATAAGTATGGTATTTCGAAAGAAATTCTTACTGTGTCTGTCCGTCTGTCTGTCATTAATATAATAAGTTGTAAATCTTAAAGTACTGGCATCATTTCGGTCTTTTGTTAACACTATGATGCTTTAATTGACTAATTCTATAATAATCATCGGTCACTAACAATTTTCTTTATTACGTACTGTTTTACCACATAAAAGCAAATATTGACAAACATACGGTTAAATGAACTATGCTCGTACAAAAGAAGCTGTTAAGTATGTCCTTTAATTTACAATACACGTGATTTAAATGATCAAATCCCCTATTTACTACACCTTTGCACACGTGGAAAACCGCATGATACATATGAGGGATGTGGCCTTAGTGTGAACAATGGTTAAAATACACAACCGTGGTAAATCGATGAAACATGGGTACACTATACCAGATTAACAAAGATCTCAGTAATCAGAGTTAAAATAAATGTTGATCTCTTACAAGCAAACACCTTATTATTCGTAAATTTGGTCCAAATAATTATTAAACATAACAAAGTTTAGTGAATATATAATTATGAATGTTTTATGTTATCACCTTGTCCTCCTGCACGTTGTAATTTACCAGTGTAAACGACGTAACTCTGTTATTATGTTATATAAACTGTATTTGCTCATTCTATCCACACATTGCCAAAATGTTCATTTTGAAATTAACTAAACGGAAATAGAATGGTATGACCCCTCCCTGCAAAAGACTTCGGCTCGAATTACCCAATAATTGTCGGTGTGTGGGATGTCGCATCTGGTGGGAGGGTGGGGCAGTGTTTCTCATCGGTGACTATGATAGAATCCAGACCGAGATTGTTGTTGCCATGGTTACCGACGTATCCCTCGAAAATAATCTGCAGATATTTTGTACGAGAAACATTTTGTCTTCATTAACAAACCAATTTTTTTAATCAATAATAAACAATATACTAATTCTAAAGGATCAATACTTTCACATCTAAGATGATTACATACACAATTCCAGCGCTGATTAAAGTCTTGGTTATGAAACATATGTTGAGTTTTTGTATCTTCACAGAAATGACCTATGCATTTTAACCATTTCCCAATCAGAAGCAAATTGAAAATGGCTATGTGCACCAGCATGAAACCATAACAGCCTGCTAGTAACTCGCAGTCTGTTCAAGTTTTATGCTGTTTGCTGCTCATCAGTATCTAAGGGTTGGAAATGAAACCTTTTAAACTTAAACCTAGCCATGGGAAGGAAACCCCGGACATAACACCTTCCAAAAAAAGCCATCTGGTTGATTTTTGCTGATGAAATTCCTCTCGTTCGTATTCGAATAATCCTCATAAAAATGCTACAACATTCATAGTAACTCACCACAAAGTTGTCCGCAGAACTGAAGGCTACTTGGGCTGTGTTCCATTCGGAGTCTTGCTGTCTGCCTCTAGACCATATATGGTACGGCATGAATCCTTGCACGTGCTTCACGTATACGTTCAGGTTCCCACCATTCGGACCGTCAACTTTGTAATCAAATTTCAGGCAAAAGTCGGTGGAATTTGCGTTCACTTCAATGACCTTGCTTTGTAACAAAGCTCTGTGGCCAGACAAATCGGTTGCATTGATGTATAAACTGCCATCTGAAAATTTCATATATGTACTGTAATAATACTTCAAAATTGCCCCCATACCTACACGTGTTCAAGAAGATGTAAACTCATAACTTCCAAACATATCCCATACTCGTTTAAATATATTTTAAATATTGACGACACATGGACAGTAAAATGTAAAATCATGGTTCCGCGCGTCACGTTTTGGCATTCATGTTACCACTTTCTGGCTGCATAGGCGCATTTTAATTTGTATTTATTATGGGGTAAGTGTAAGGTTCGGCTAGCCCGAAAATCCGTATAAAATCCAAGTGCTTTACATTAACCGTTCCAAGGATGTGATCACAGTTTTAACCCCAATAAAAGCAAAGTGAAAATGGCTTGTGCAACCAGCATAAAACCAGAACAGCCTGCGAGTCACTCGCAGTCTGTTCAGGTATTATGCCGTTTGCTGCTCATTAGTAACTAAGCGTTGGAAATGAGCCTTTAAAACTTGAATTTAGTCAGAAAGGTCTTAAATTAAATTTAACTTTCTGATGGACAACACATGCGTAAAAATATGTATCTAAATGGTCAAGGGTACTATGTTCTGATATAAACGTATATCATAAGAGCACGATTTTGTGTCCTGATTTAGTTTCTAGAGCTTCATTGTTTGTTGTATTACTATCTTAAAAGAGGGCGGCTGTATGTACTTTGTTGCAAAAAAGCGATAAATGCATAACATATGTCGCACAATGTTTTCTATATCGACATTCCAAATGCATTACATGTTTTCTTTTAATAAACATTATATTTTCCTCTACTGTTCATGCATACAACTTCGGTCTCATTATGGACTCCATCGTTTATGGAATGTTTCTCGACATATTTGTATATGGTTACATTATATAACATCGTATGGGGTGATATCATATTTGAAAGGGTATCGTTACCGAAGTTTCATATCATTACTTCGTGCTCATTTGCCCACGACATTCTGATAAAAGTCTAATACGAAACACCCATTACAGTTAATCTGCCAATCCTATTGGAAATTGCCTTTTTTCTGGAGGTGGCAAACTGTAAAAATAAGGCCCACGAATTGGACGCACCCTTCACCTACTTTGGTGGCCCGTTGTGTTGATTAGCCAATCGTATTTGTCGTCGATATTCAAATTATGCCAACCGCAAATGGAGTTGGCATCGAAATCACAACTGTGGTTCACGTCTGTAAAAGACCACCTAAGTCTATTCAGTTCAAGAAATAAATAACAGGAGTTTGTAATTTAAGTATGTAAACAGTTCCTAAACTACGGTGACGATATATATATATATATATATATATATATATATATATATATATATATATATATATATATATATATATATATATATATATATACATGTACATTTAGCATACGGGTCTGAAAATTATTTTATTATATTTTAATTAAATTAACGTTTATGTTGTGCTCTCCATCCGATCATTTGCTTGCCTTTTGTTTGTGAACTGAATAAGCTGCTGATTCCTCGTGTACAATAAAGTACAGTTGAGTTTTTACACGTGTACACTATTTACAAGCATTAAATAATGTGTATGAATGGTGATAAATGACGAGAATAATGAAAATGAAATGATCAAATTTGTGTTGGTAGAGGTTTTTTAAGCTGCAGAGAGACAGTAATTGCTTGGATAATTATGTCAATTTGTTAGACCCTCAACATCTTGCCACCACGGCTTTCTCTTGTTAACATCTTTCATATTTTTAACGTGTGAGGAAACCGAACACGGTGTCATTTTCTTTGCACTGTTTGAATCCTTTTTTTATCGAACTGTGAGGGAACCGATAAATAAACATATCGGTACCATTTTTTTAGTTTAATTCAAAATTACACAAAAATGGTTTATTTGGTATATATAACTATTCAAAATAAAACTCTTACACTGATATCAATAAATAAATAAGTTTATATCATTAAGATGTTGCGCTGTCAAATCTTATTTCTTTGCTTTTTTAAAATCACGCTAACTGAATCTTTGTGACGTCATGACAGCCACATATTGTAGTTACCGCGAATGCAAAGTTTGGGATAAAAATACCTTTGCAGAAGAAGCCCTCTGGCGGGGACTCGATATTCAGCAGCACGCATTCGTCGCCCTTCCTGCATGGGTTTTCAAGACAAGGATCTTGAAAAAAGAAAAAAGCCCATTTGTTTCATTTTTCTAAGAGCATTCAACCATTTTAGACAGCAGATCGGAAGGTCATTATTAAAGTGCGTGAAAAGGCACTTTTTAATGGATGTTTGTTTTGTCAAAGTAAGATAATGTTTAATACATGTTTACTTCTGCATGCTATACATAATAAACTGTCATGAATAATGGCTAAACTATGTTGAAGTGTTACCATCAATAATCTAATAGTAAATACGGATTTTCTTTCAAAATTTCGATGTAAAATTAAAACAATCATATGTGTCACGTACACATGATCATTGAATAAAGAGTTAATATCCAAACTGATAACAACGCTTAAAACATCGAAGATAATGCTGTCACGCGCTTACAAAAATTTATTAATTTGTATGGATAAACATAACAATTTAATCGAGTAGATGAAGTAAACTTCTGTCCAATTAGCTGTGGAAATCAATTGAGAAACAAGATGCTAAAAAAGTATTTTGCTGAGTGTTTGTTTACATATGGAACAGCAAAGGTATCAATGCCACTGTGCGTGATATCAATACCAATGCGTAATCAGTGAAAATGTAATGCCCTTATTTACCTCTAGTTAAATATCAATTTATAGACTTCATTTCTTAAAGCCACTTATACACATACATTGATCCACTAAACGGTTAATACTAGTATTAAACCACCAATGATATACCTTTCAAAACATATATAATAATTAGAGAAAATTCACTTCTAAGTACACGTTTTATGAACTCACAAATCAATGGCGAGATAACTAGCTAAACAAAATGACGTTCCACCACAGGATGTAGAAAAACTCAAAGCCTAGGCTATGATTACATTGATACATTTTTACCAATAAATCAAAGCAAATAAATCTACAAGAAAAAAACTTTCCTAAAGTTTTACTTCATATCCTTATCAGACCATGATAAGATACTAAATTAAATATAATCTTTTTTTCGTGTCCGCTAATGAATGTAGAATCACCAATTTTAAGTATTAAAGGTAAATCGTCGGACCCAACCTGTTTTTCCATACACGAAATACTCAACTTCGGTAGATTAGGCTTGGAAACTTCTCAATTATTAGTAAGCATTTAATTCATTTGTTGGCCAAATCATCACATAAAACATCTATGACTTAAGTCTGACAACATTTACCTTTAACCTTTAATAAATGTGAAACGAGTGGGTCGTTTCCTAAACAAAATATTCCTAAGTGTAGCGTTACGATATGGTAATGGAGTGGTCGGAAACATTTACCATGACCGTGTACAAACGCAGATATACAATTTTATTTAAAAGACACGACATTCTTCTTTTAAATCGCGTGTACATCAGGACCTGTGTACTCATTTTAGCATGGTACAGTAACTGCTTTGAATAAGCCAAATGTATCATCATTACTATTCAGGGGACATTTCGTTCATTTATTGTGATGACCGATCCAAGAATGCTACACAAACATGTAGAGGAATACCTTTTTGAAGAAGAAAAACATACACACAAAACTTCATGCCGACGAATTGAAATGATCCTACTAGAGTTTTTTTCCAACACTTTTTATTTCGTAATTGCAAACAAGTGCACGTACAGTATGAATTTTATCAATAATGCTGTGCAATCCGAAACAACAAAAACAAGCATGTAATGCAACCAGCTCATATTTAAAGTTATACAAATGTATATATTAGTAGTCAATAACGGACCATATAAGTAGTGAAGTGTCTTGTAAACTTAACAATTATATGAAGTTGATTCTACAATAGTAAACAATTCACAGTACTATCCATGGTGGGATACTGCACAGTACTATCCATGGTGGGATACTGCACAGTACTATCCATGGTGGGATACTGCACAGTACTATCCATGGTGGGATACTGCACAGTACTATCCATGGTGGGATACTGCACAGTACTATCCATGGTGGGATACTGCACAGTACTATCCATGGTGGGATACTGCACAGTACTATCCATGGTGGGATACTGCACAGTACTATCCATGGTGGGATACTGCACAGTACTATCCATGGTGGGATACTGCACAGTACTATCCATGGTGGGATACTGCACAGTACTATCCATGGTGGGATACTGCACAGTAATATCCATGGTGGGATACTGCACAGTACTATCCATGGTGGGATACTGCACAGTACTATCCATGGTGGGATACTGCACAGTACTATCCATGGTGGGATACTGCACAGTACTATCCATGGCGGGATACTGCACAGTACTATCCATGGCGGGATACTGATCTGTTACGTTAGCAGCTGCTCACAGTACTATCCATGGTGGGATACTGATCTGTTACGTTAGCAGCTGATGAAAGCGTTGTATTTCTTTAGTTTCAATCACTAATTGGGAATCAATGTATGAAATAACTAAGTGAACTATGCTTACTGAAGGTTGTGCAATTGTTCCCTTGGTATGCGTTCGGATTGATCCCGTCGTCAGAGCAGTAGCAGTAGTACGGATTGATACTTGTGAAACATAGCCCATGTGCGCAGGGATTCGGATCACAGTGATCAATGACTAAAATAGATAGATATTCATTGAAATGAGTTAACATATATTCCTTGTTCGATAATTATCTGTTCACCACAGGCCGTTTTACCGTAATACAATGAATAAATAGATTGGTACTGGTATTGATAATTGTTCACAACAAGCCGTTTTACCGTTCTACAATGAATAAATAGATTGGTACTGGTATTGATAAACATAATGATCTATATTAACCCTTTGCATGCTGGGAAATTTGTCGTCTGCTAAAATGTCGTCTGCTAAATTTCTAAAATGATAGTTTTCTTCGATTTTTTTTCAAAGAATACTATCAAAATAGCAAACAGTTTGGATCCAGATGAGACGCCACGTTCTGTGGCGTCTCATCTGGATCCAAACTGTTTGCAAAGGCCTTCAAAATTCGGTTCCAGCACTGAAAGAGTTAACATTCACAAATTGTTGCGACATAGATTCAGATTAAAATGCATCATGAAATATATTCTATTATATACAATATTGTAACAATAAAAAACATTAAGAAACCATTACACGGGGATATTGACCTTACAAATGACAACTAGCAATATTGTGTCATTGTCATTGTCAGTCCTTAACAGATGCTTAAAACCTTTTTTTTAATATTTAAATATAAAGATTGGTTTTATTAAGGAACCATTTGCATTTACTTATTTATAGCTCAATAATCACACGAGGATGACAATATTTCATATCAAAGCAATGCAAAAACAAAAAATTACGATACAATACTTTATTAAATGTGCAGGTGCGTTAATTCATTTAAACAAAATCACCATAACACCATATTGGCATGATGTGGCGATAACAAAAAAAAACACAACAGTATATAAAATATTAACAAAAATACAATTACAAAATTTAATATTTTATTTTAAATATTATGAAGTATCTGAACCTACTCCTTTTATTTTGGCATTATGCCTTTATCAAAACAATGGAAAATATCTGTAAACTACATTTTTACGACTTTTGACAGCACAATTGAAATTGAAATTGTGCTGTCAAATGACGTACAAATGTAGTGTACATATATTTTCCATGGTTTTGATAAATGCATATTGCCGAAACGTTAAATTAAAGGAGTAGAATCAAAGATTTATTATTATTTAATATCCCTTAGTATAATTCAACTGAGCTATTATGAAGCCGATACACTTTCTTATAGCAATCATGCAAACTCCACCACAGAAACGGCTTTTTACTAGGGCACATGACAAATATTATCAAACATTTTTCATTTTGAACACGGCACGACACAAAGCTTTGCATGCGTCAAGCCGCACATATTATGAAAATAATTTTTCCACTTTGGCACAAGACAAGCCCCATGTTATTATCGTGATTTTTGGCACATAAAAAGCCACATACCTATATCATAATTGTACATATGGCCACACGCAAACCACATTATAATAATTATTTACACACGGCCAAGAAATGTAATATTATCATAATGTTACCGTTTTGGCACGTGGTTCCGTAATATTCCTTCTGGCAGTTACACGAGAAGTTGACAGAATCCAAACTATGTCGCTTACATATCCCAGAATTCAGGCATGGGTTGAACGTACACGGATCTTATCAAAGATAAGTCATAACAAAAAAGAAAAGTAAATACAAAAGAATTATTTTTTATCTCAGCAGCTATCTTTTTGTACCCTTTTTTTATTGAACGAGTTTGCAAAACACTTAAAGCTAACTTTCAACTTCTCTTTTCTCGACGATTTTAATTACTTATAATATGGAATAACAACGACAGACATGCTTTGATTCAATCACTTGCTTTAAGCAACAACATTTTTACCCCCTGTAGCTTAAAATAAGTATTGGCCGTAATATTGTCAATATACAAATTTCTGGTCTCGTAACTATTTGCCTATAGAATGTTTTAAAGTTTTTTTTCCATGATTTGACTCACTGACACAGATTGTAATCCAATATGACACAATCAATATTCTCAAATATAAAAATTATGTGTATGTGGCATCAAGATACAGTCATAAATGTGGCTTTTAATTGTTAACACAACTTGACTCAAATTCGAACTTTCAATATATCTTGTCAATAAAGACATCCTGATAAGGTTTCCTAAAGCTTTAATAATAAGTGTGGCCCCTAGAGAGGATACACGTTTTTGTTAAAGATACAACCAAATAAGATAGTTTTAATCTGACTGCTCGATATTATGTTGTCTATGTGTTGTAAGGATAACAGTGCAGACCACAATTAATCAAGATTACGAAACACTGGCCTCTAGACTATAAACAAGCTAACTTTGATTAAGATCTTTCAGTCTTAACAAGCCGAAAGTATTGGAACACTTAAAACAAAGCCAATTTAAAACATATTATTATGGTGAGTACGAGATATAGATAGCTAAAGACGTTTAATTCCTGGAATATTGTACATTTGCTATTTTTTAATTAAATTCAAGAATGTAGCACAGTTGTTTAAATGTTTAATCACTGGGAATAATAATGTGCACAATAAGGAACTTGGAAAAAGAATACGAAATACAGTTTTAAGGTTCTTTATAATCATCGTAGGGTTACAATATTGATTATGTTTGTTAGTTGCATATAAAAATAAAGGATGTAGTTCACAATACCAAACGTTTTGATATAAATATTTAATAAACTTATAACTTATAAACTTATAAGTCGCCGGGTTTCAAATAAAAGATCGAATCTCTTGGTTGATAAGACTTTGTGAACAACATTCTTCTTTTATTCTTACAAAATAGAGAGTTTGTATGTGTATGGAAAATCGGACAAACTATAAAAGAAGTATAATCAGAACGTTTTCAACCCTTTGCATTCTGGGAAATTTGTCGTCTGCTACAATGTCGTCTGCTGAATTTCTAAAATTAGCATTTTCTTCGATTTTTTTCAAAGAATACTATCAGAATAGCAAACAGTTTGGATCCAGATGAGACGCCACGTTCTGTGGCGTCTCATCTGGATCCAAACTGTTTGCAAAGGCCTTCAAAATTCGGTTCCCGCACTGAAAGAGTTAAAAATCACAGAACGAGTACATGGCAAACCTTCAGCAATCAAAAATTAAGGAATAGACAACACAATCACAATTTAATATTTGAAATAAAGTAGAAAATACCTGGTGCAATAATTTCGAAATCAAAGCAATACTCAGACGTCTGTTCTCTGAAGTAAATATAAATACTGCAATCACTTATTATATAATAATGAATTAAGTTATTATCTTTGTCATATTCTTCACAATGTTATGCTCCTTTGTGACATCATACCGTCATGCAATATACATTTATGTCACTATAACATTATATAATGTGTTGTACCTTTGGATAAATATAACAAAATATAAATGTGCCTGTTTTTGTCGACTAAGTTCTTGCAGTTTTAATAAATTTTCAACAGGGAAACAACTATTAGACAAACTGTGCAACGCGTGTTTTGCGTGGGCAGACAATTACATAATTTTGATTTCAGTTGAAACAACCTCACGTTCACTTCTTTCAAATATAAACTTTAATAGAATGCAGTGCATTAATATTTCGCCCCATTGGAGCAAAAAGGTACCATGTGCCTCAATGTCATATGGTACCTATTTGCAGCAAGGGGATGATATTTATATAGTGACTCGCGACTAGCATGGCAGAGAAAAAAGTATTCCCCTAAAGATGTGCTTGGTAATTTCGCTGAAAGGTTTGTAAAGCACGTGACTTGCCCTGAAATCGTCGCAGCCTGTATGCAGATGAGATATTGACTTCCGGGGACTCCGTGACGTACCACAAGTTCCGTCTTGTAGATGTCGTGAAGAATCTTCGTGACGTCATTGAATTTAGTGAAGTTCATTGAGGACTGAGTCACTCGAACGTTTTTCACTGTACTGAAAAAAATGGGAGTGCTCTGTGAAAAGGGGGTTTAATGCATGTGCGGAAAGTGTCGTCCCAGATTTGCCTGTGCGGACTGCAATGCTAATCTGGGACGACACTTTCCGCCTAAACTGGATTTTTGCTATTAAGTGACTTTTTGAACACGAAAAATACCATACAAGCGGAAAGCGGACTGCATAGGCTAATCTGGGACGCCACTTTACGCACATGCATTAATCCCCCATTTCACAGAGCACGGCCTAATCATATAAATATAAATAGGCCAGTTTAACTGCGGCATTCAAGCGATAATTCACGTCATTACATCACGAGAGGCGAACGTATGTATTTATTCATGTTATAAAACATTTAAAATAAAACGTGCGGTTAAATGATATCATTCTGCGAATTTTAATGACCTCAGTTTTGCTATTGTTTTTAAGCATCGCTAGTTTAAACTAAAAAGCAGAAAAATATGGTTTAAAAGGGTTAAATAGACTGGACGAATGCTAATAGAGTCTAATTTTCTTAAAGTGAGGTTATCTGAAACTGATTGATAAAAACGGCATCCTTTTTGTGTTTTTTGCTGGAGGATCACGTGGATTTTCAAATGGTACGCCACATTACATATAATATTAAATTGATATTACCATTCGACTCTAAGGTGGTCATACTTCCATCGTTTGCATTTGTTTATAAAACGAAGATGAAGTAATATAAAAAATATTGAAGGAAAACCTTACACTAATCTGTTGTTTACTAACGTTACCTGTTACGTTACCAATTTATATATTGCATTATTTTGTTTCCCAATATCACACATTATTTTTCGGGTGAAAAGTACTTTATTACCAAAACCATAAGGAATATCACCAAACCCACAATGCTTCATTTACCCGAGGTGGTGCTATCGATAATAATGTATGTATTGCTAAAACATACTGGTTTAATAAACACATCTTTTTGCAACAACGTGACTTTTTTATGAGCTGAATTCAGCAATAAGCTAGCGTTAACAAAAGGACGCGTTCATAATGCTAGGAAAAAATACGTATCCGTACGTATTATATCGTTGTTACAAATAAAATGTAGCATACCTTTTTGACTTTATAAATATTGGTAATATGCATGTCGAGTTTGCAGTGCACTTCACAACATCTTTCATTTCGGGGACATCAACGAAATAGGGTCCATTCTGTAACATAGACCAAATAAATGAAAACTGTCATCAAATCAAACTACGTTCATGTATATTTTCATATGAAAAACATAGCTAACCATTTGCAAAACATCTAAGGACCTCAGCCATTATTAAATAAGTTACTTCGTACATTGTTTCCAGCAAATTTAGCTCTATTTAAAAATTATCACTCAAATTAAACATCTCATACATTAGACTTGATCTCCATAAGCACCGTGAATGACAGGTATTCAAGCGACCTTTTCAAGTTATGCTAAATTGACAACATTGATATTTTTTCAGATTTTCAAATTTTCGTGTAAGATATGATATTTGCGAGGACACACTCATTTTGAACATTAAGTATGCTCTAAAATATACATAATCTGCATCAAGTATCATCGAATATACCTTCATTATGCAATAAACATTTGCATTTATTATAAGCTTTAACCATCAGACCGTGTCGGTGACATTACAACACTATTATCCTGATTCTCTGTTTCTACCGCCTACCGATGGCTCTTGCGTTCCGGGAAATACTTGTTCTACAAAATTGAATATCATTCATACATACGAGCCTTGTTCTGAGAAAACTGGGCTTTATGCATGTGCGTAAAGTGTCGTCCTAGATTAGCCTGTGCAGTTCCTCCTTACCCAAAATAAAGTTAAGGCGGAAAGTGTCGTCCCTGATTAGCCAGTGCGGACTGCACAGGCTTATCTGGGACGACACTTTACGCGCCTGTATTATGCCCAGTTTTCTCTGAACGCGACCCATACGTAAGCATTATACGTGTTATTTTCAATGATCTGATTTAATAAACAAAATGAGAAAACTATTCAAACATTGTTAAAAGTTGTATTTTCTTTTTAATCAATGTTGCAAGGTTTTTTATCGTTCAGAAAGTTGTTTTTCTTTGGCCTTACCTTTAAATTCAAGAATGTAGCACAGTTGCTCAGGCGTTTCAACACTGAGAACAAACAAGTAAACAATGATGAAACATTACTTAACAATACGAAATAAAGTTTTAAAGGGGCCGTCCAACAGATAAAGCGTCGTATCGACGCGATTCGATATTTTGGGAAACTACGAGGATTGCTTATACACCCCAGGAAACCCGATACCTTGCGAGTCGTGTAATACCATAGGGGACTGTGGTGTGCATTTCGGCATGAACATAAATAGGGTAAGTAAATTGGAAAAATTAAATTTTTAAAAGTCCAATTTGAAACAACTGTGTATTAACATTGATAACACAGGTATTGGCCGACATGTAGAAAAAATCCTGACAAATTTTCTTAAAAAATGAGCGAAATGTGGCTCCCTGAAGTAGAAGATCGGGCAAAACGGACCATGTTCAGGCATTTAGGGGAGAAAAAACTGTTTAAATTTGCAAGCCACTGCAATAACTAAAGGATTTATACAAACTTTCACATGTCTGCCATAACCTCTCAGCAGGGTTTCTCCAGAAAACTATTTATTGTGGAGAAATTTGCGTTTTTAATGACCATGTTGGGAAAACATGGATACCATCTGGTGAAGACCAGGAAACCTTATGTGTGCAGTGACTTTATAATTCTTTTTCAGCCATTTTGTTACAATTTCTTTGCTTTGTAGAGGCATACAGTAAGTGTATGTGGGCACATATGCATTCAGATGTACTTTTAATGCCTTATATATGATCAATAGTGCCTTTTCAACATTCTCGAGTTTTATTTCTTTTTACCAACACTATTTTGGAAAATATAAAGAAAGACTTGACTGCTTTGTCGCATTTATTAATTGGTTAGGTACATTAAAATGATGTGTTAATAAGTGTATATGGGGTTTATAATTGTATAATATTTATGTGGCGTGTTCTGAGACTTTTGATGCTTATTCGACAAGTGTCATAATGAGAAAAACTCATTTGAAATGACGTCGCTAAACTTGCGCTTAATTTTGTTTAGATTGCCTTAAGTTTTCTGTGATTTTACTGTTAAGAGTATTTAAGTAACATAAATTTCGTCACAGACTGTCCTTGGAAAGAATTGTCTATCAAACAAATATTTGATTTTGACCTTAAAATTAATTTCAATGAGCTGACTTGTTACTCCCCTTTTAACGAATTTGGCCATTGCTTTATATAGCCGCAAACAAGACTTCAACACATGGGGTTGATACCGATTTTATACATTTAACCACACAAAGTACAGTTGATTAAAAGAATAACACGTACCTTGTTCACAGACAAGTTTAATCATTGTTATGAATTCGAGAAGGATATTTGCTGGAAAACTGTACAGATAAGTTATTAAATTATTGAACTTTTAGTCATTTGTTAAAACATTATGTTTTTGTTATTTTAAGTGTTTCAATTTTAACGTAATTCCCTATGTGTTCGATAACTGGATTGTCCACCATATTGTCAATAATAACCGCAAGGGGAGTTAGACAGTATAGATAGATAGATATCTGACCTTCTTGAGAAGAAGTTTGATAAGTTATAAAAACCACACCACCAGAAAACACTAAGCATGTCTGCTAAATGCATGTGAAATATTAAGAGGATGAAATGGAAAAATGTGCAAAAGCAACTATTCCTGTCTGTCCCACTTGCAGATGTAATAATGCAAGTTGCCAACAAAAAATGGGACTAATAAAAGCTCATATTACAGCTAGTTGCTGTAACAAATTTACAATCACAAGCAGTCTTTGATTTTGTGCAATGACAATGATAGATTTTAGAGTAACAATAGCTCTCATGTTGATATAATATGTTTGAATGTTGAAGACATTTTACCTATACTCACTTTATTACAGTATGCATTTTTAATAATTTATATTCCATTCCACAATAACAGCTTGTGGGGGGGGGGGGGGGGGGGGCAACACTAGCATTGTGATACAATGTAATTTAAGCACAAACTGGCAAACGAGTTAGTTATTAAGATAAAACTATCATCTTTACATGTCTAAAGTGGACATTGAATAACCACATTATATATAAGACAAAGGATTCAAGTTTCTGAAATGATGTTGGATGACAGCCAAATAATATCATTGAATGTATTAAAAAGCATTAAAAGTACATTTGTATGCATATGTGCCCACATACACTTACTATAGGCCACTACAAAGCAAAGAAACTGCATTAAAATGGCTAAAAATTAGGTTTTTGTCACAAAAAAGAATTATGAAGTCACTGCACACATATGGTTTCCTAGTCTTCACCAGATGGTATCCATGTTTTCCCAACATGGTCATTAAAAACGCAAATTTCTCCACAATAAATAGTTTTCTGGAGAAACCCTGCTGAGAGGTTATGGTAGACATGTGAAAGTTTGTATAAATCCTTTAATTATTGCAGTGGCTTGCAAATTAAAGCAGTTTTTTCTCCCCTAAATGCCTGAACATGGCCCGTTTTGCCCGATCTTCTACTTCAGGGAGCCACATTTCGCTCATTTTTTAAGAAAATTTGTCAGGATTTTTTCTACATGTCGGCCAATACCTTTGTTATCAATGCTAATACACAGTTGTTTCAAATTGGACTTTTAAAAATTTAATTTTTCCAATTTACTTACCCTATTTATGTTCATGCCGAAATGCACACCACAGTCCCCTATGGTATTACACGACTCGCAAGGTATCGAGTTTCCTGGGGTGTTATATAGTAAAACAATGCATCCGCTCTTAATATAAGTGTGGATGGTCGAGTGGTCTAAGCGGGTGGCTGTTTACTCCAGGAATGCAGGGGTCCGAGCCCTGTTGGGGGTTCCTTTTTTTACTTTTTAAAAATTGTAATCTTTTTTTCTTACTAGAGATTTTTAGTTCAAATGTTTAAATTTATCAATACAAAGCATTTAAAGCATTTAATGACAAGCTTCAATACATGCAAAAATCTGTTGGACGGCCCCTTTAAGGTATTGCTCGAAAATTGGTAATTCACGACATATGCATTTGATTTTTTTAATGGAAATATGATATTTTTTTAAAGACATTCAAGACTCAGTTATGTAACACCTAGTTTAAACTGAACTTGCACAAAATAACACAAATACTACATGTTTGATAATGCATGGCTTTGAACAGCCCTAGGGGCAGATCGATGATAATACATGTTTTGTTGATTAGGATGAAACTAAACAAACGTATCAGGTTCTTTAGTAATCAACTAACCCGTTCGAATCCACCGCGCTGATGCAAATGATATCACTTTCGAACGTGTCCGCGTCAGGCGTGAACGACAGCTCAACGAATTTCACGTGAGGTCTGGCGTCATGGTCGATTTGAAGGGGCGTTGTCTGATAGCGGTGTAGATTCCGGGACGTTACAACGATCTTTCCAATATCCGTCCTGTATGAGAATGTAAACATATGAGTCGCGTTCTGAGAAAACTGGACATAATGCATTTGCGTAAAGTGTCGTCCCATATTAGCCTGTGCAGTCCGCACAGGCTAATCGGGGACGACACTGTCCGCTTTTATGGTATTTTTATTTTCAAGGAAGTCCCATCTTACCAAAAATCAAGTTTAGGCGGAAAGTGTCGTCCCAGATTAGCCTGTGCGGACTGCTAATCTGGGACGACACTTTACGCACATGCATTATGTCCAGTTTTCTCAGAACACGACATACATATCTTAATCTCTATTTAACATTATTTGTTTGGAGGTGTGGGAGTGTGTGTACGCTATTTTCAAAATAAACATGCAATGTCCTGGTTTCCAATAAAATATGTGATATCCTGATGTATCTTTATAAATGGTCTCCATGCATTTTTAGTTATTTTATTTCATGGGCTTTTTTCGTTTAAATTTATGGCAATGATTATTTCGATACGGAATGGTAATCCGGAAAATTGATCAATCCAACCAAACATGTATTAATTGTTTAACAATATCGAATGGGTATTTAAAAGACCATACACACTCAAAATACTTCGAACAATCTTTAAAAAAAAAGAAGGTATATACATTAAAACGCAATGTTTCTAATATCAATAGCAAACATAACAACTTTAATGTGGTCTGGTAACATAGATTTAACACGATACAAAATTCTTTTTTTGTATTTTTTGTGGGACAATATACACAAAACATGTTCATGTTCCAAGCAAGTGTTCGTGTGTCGTATGTTTATATGTCGTTGCAGAAAATTAAATTGGAATATATTGTACCACACACACACAAAAACAAGAGCGTTTTGTAACTAACTACTCGACAAGTGCGCATGGATAGCATGATAACTCACACCAACTACTTGACAAGTGTGCATGCATAGCATGATAACTCACACCAACTCACACTAACTACTCGACAAGTGCGCATGTATAGCATGATAACTCACACCAACTACTCGACAAGTGCGCATGTATAGCATGATAACTCACACTGACTACTCGACAAGTGCGCATGGATAGCAGGATAACTCACACCAACAACTCGACAAGTGCACATGTATAGCATGATAACTCACACTGACTACTCGACAAGTGCGCATGTATAGCATGATAACTCACACCAACTACTCGACAAGTGCGCATGGATAGCATGATAACTCACACCAACTACTCGACAAGTGCGCATGGATAGCATGATAACTCACACTAACTACTCGACAAGTGCGCATGGATAGCATGATAACTCACACCAACTACTAGACAAGTGCGCATGGACAGCATAATAACTCACACTAACTACTCGACAAGTGCGCATGGATAGCATGATAACTCACACCAACTACTCGACAAGTGCGCATGTATAGCATGATAACTCACACCAACTACTCGACAAGTGCGCATGGATAGCATGATAACTCTCACTAACTCCTTGACAAGTGCGCATGGATAGCATGATAACTCACACCAACTACTCGACAAGTGCGCATGTATAGCATGATAACTCACACTAACTACTCGACAAGTGCGCATGGATAGCATGATAACTCACACTAACTACTCGACAAGTGCGCATGTATAGCATGATTACTCCTACCAACTACTCGACAAGTGCGCATGGATAGCATAATAACTCAAACTACTCGACAAGTGCGCATGGATACCATGATAAGCATACAACTCACGAGTTATCATATGGCAATGCATATATAGAAGCCCTCCACGTGGATTCGCTGTAAATTTCGAAGCGGTGACCATCTGGCAAAGTAGGGTGAACAAATGAAGGCGCTCGAATGTCCTGCTTTATATGCACAAGGAACTGAAAAGGAATGCTTTAATTTAGAAACACTCGTTTTTACACGTTCCTTCTGCTATACGCTTATATAGAGTACATTTAAGTTATGAATTATATTTTATAATTTACTTTGAAGGTCAATTATGAAGTAACAGTCACGGGACAAACGTGTGATACATTTTTTTGTAGCAACATACATACATTGGTTTATTCCAAAAGTAAATGGTCGGACGGGTTAGTGGATGCGATAACTTTTTTGTGCGTTACCTGGATAGGGATTGAGCTAATCTGATAAACGCCAGGCGCAGATAGATACGCGCTTCCCAATGAAAACGTTTCGTTATTTTCTTCGTCCATGCGTAAGGGGACTGCTATGAAATCTCCATCAGCGAAACCGTTGCCCGACGTCGCTTCAATGTCTACGGTGCAATCCTGCAACAACGAGCAAGTCATTCAAAATAAAGAAGTGAAACTCCATTTGCTCCAGCAGTTTTTAATATATATTATACACACGTTTGTGGCCCTTTATTTATGGCAAGTAACCAATTGTTAAAAACAGTACGGCACAATACGAAACAACATACACACCTAGCAGAATAAAGCTGGGGTCACCGCCTTGGAATGGCCAATGCTAAGCACTGGGATTTTTGATCGGTTTTAGATTTTAAGGTAAGAAGTCAATAAAAAAAATAAGCCATTAGACAATACTATACTAATTAAAACGATGGTCCACGCCTTGAAAGGGCAAATACTGAGTACACACTCCGCATGAATATTAATATCCAACTGCAAATAACGCAGATTGGGGTTATTAAAAAAGAAAACAAAAATCACCTTAATAACGTTCGCAAGAAAAAGGTTGTAATTGGTTAAATTTTGCTTTCTATTTATGATTTTTTTATTTGTATGTATGCAAATTATAATATATAAACAATCAATAATTATCAGAACAAAATTGAATTCAACTTTTTAAGTGTTTTGTAACAAACATAATAAGAGAAGAAACTGAGATTCCATCGACAAATAACAACTAATAAATACATAGTTTAGTATATCTATGCTGCATCGTATTACCTAATACAAAATATGAGTAACTCGCCTGATGAACCACAATCCCTTTGGGATAATTCAGCGATGAAATTCCTCCGACGGATTGGAATCGTTCCGCGAAACAGCGCAAATAGTCCCCGTCTGCTTCCACTGCCGGTATTTTAAACGACGTCGTTTTATTCAAAGGGACCCTGAATATAAGAACAAATACACATCAAGAGAAATTTCTGATTTTTTTAAGGATTATATAGTTGAGCTTATCTCTGTCTTTTTTTTACGTTTATGTTATAATTTTCATACAAATAGATGTTTGTTTGCTTGTTTGTGTTTTAGACGTGTTTAGTAGCTATTCCGTCATATAATGGCGGTGAGTACCCTTAAACATATCGGCACTTTTCCTTGGGAAGCACAGCCGTTATAAGAGATTGACATTTTCTAGTTTAAAGTCTAATTCCAATTGCCCGTTATTAACCGATTTCAATCGCGTGTGTAACAGAACAATTTACACATTATTGCATGACTTTTTTTAATTTTATAACATTTTAGATAAGAATTATCAGTTTCATGACCTAGTACAAATATCAAAATATATCGCCACGCATAGTTTTCAAATATACATCACGTGGTTATCAACTTTCTATGAGGCGGAATACCGAACTATTCTAAATACAGTCATATTGAAACTCTAGACACATAATCAAGAGAGTGATTGTTCATATCGTCTGCTAGTATTAAACAGGATATTAAATGGTTTTATTCGATATAAACGACATTGGTAAGATAAAACGGGATATTAAATGGTTTTATTCAATATAAACGGCTCTGGAAAGAAAAAATGGCATATTAAATGGTTACATTTCATATTCACGACCTTGGTGACATAAAACAGGACATGAAATGATTTCATTACATATAAACAGATTTGGTGAGGTAAAACAGGGTATTTAATGGTTTCCTTACACATAAACGGCTTTGGTGAGGACCTTCGGTGAACTATTTCGACGCCTTGTATCGTTCCGCAGTTGGTCGTGTATTTTGCCTTCAAGTTGCCATGACAATACGTGGTTTTGGTTCCTTGAAGATAATAAAAAAGTACATAAAAAATACTTATATTATTATTAATATAAAATAAATAATGATAAGAAGAAGTTGAAGAACAATACCAATAATAATTACAATAATAATAAAAATTATAATAATTATAATAATAATAAAAGTTATTATTATTATTATTATTATAATAATTATTATTATTATTATTATTATTATTATTATTATTATTATTATTATTATCATTAATATTATTATTTTTTATTTATTTTTTTTTTAATTATTATTATTATTATTATTATTATTATAAATATAATTATAATTATAATTATTATTATTATTGTTATTATTATTATTATTATTATTATTGTTATTATTGTCATTAGCATATTAATATTATTGGTATTCTTCTCCTTCTTCTTCTAATTATTATTAATATTTAGTAAAAATGTCTGCCATGAAATTTGACGCACTATTGAAGGAAGGCGTTTGCAGCTTTTTACATTTAAAACTGTCAGTAAATGTTTTTCGTTACAAACTGTATTATGTTCATGATAAACAATAATGGCAGTATCAAGAACAAAGTGAAAAGTGACAAAAATAACAAATTCACATTTATTCAAGATTGTGACATTTGAGAACAAAATTCTTAGCAATATCATGACGCAATTCTTTATCAAAGCGCTGAAGACACTGAATTTGTTCGCTATTGCGTAATCTTAGAAGCAACTCAGTTTTCAAACTTATGTTATAGCTTTTTATATTGCAAGTTTGAAATGAACACAACCCATTCAAATTTTAAAGAGTGTGTCCTGAAAGCACAGGTCGAGATATTTGTGACTGTTTATGTTATAGAGATAACTTATAATGATAAACTTACCAATGTCATCGCACAAGCTGTTATAAATATTAGACTGGCCAATATGTCCCACAAGCTCCTATTGTTTCCATAATTACAGGCTGTCGTCTGCTGCAGTGTACCAGTTAAGTATAAACAGAAACGCATGTGTCGTCTGCTAAATTTGACTGGAGTTATCCACACAGGCAGTCTTAGGTTACGGACCCTACCGTAGCTAAGGCATACTGATTTGCAAAATTGCGTCTGCATTATTTGTGAGCTTCGCTCACAAATAAAAACATAACACCATGTTTATCACTCCATGTTTGTTATACATATATTTTTCAAATTACCCAGAAAACACGTCAAAAACGTCTAATAACGTTAACGTATTTTATCTCAGTTTAATCCATGAACGAAACGTTATTTTTCATATGTTAATGTTATTTTGCTTATTTCTAATAAACAGTATACTTCTTTTTTGAATCTCTGACACTTCCTTTCAAAATTGCCATGTTTCAAATCTTTCAACAGAGTACAGTAAGTTTATATACAATGATAAAGGAAAACATTTATTAAAATATTGTGATAAAAATAAATCAAACTTTTATTAAATAACATAGCGATTCACGTATGTAATAAAAATATTATTTAGACAACACAGCATGGTCGTCTCTTTGACAACGGCCTCACATTCGTATGTTATAAAATTGCTAACATAAAAACTTTAAAGCAATAATTTTATCATTCGAAATTTAACAATTAATGTTCAGTATTTCGTCGGTTTATGAGCTGTAGGAAAATAATCCGCAAAGCCCGATGAACACACTTCGTTTTTAAAGTAACTCGTCCGTATTAATGCAATTACTGTATTTCCATTGAATATATGGCGCGTAACTATGGCTTTGTTCTTTATTCGTTTTGTTAAGTAACCTCATCGAAGCGATTGTTTACGATATGCCTTTTGGAGTAAATGAAACTGATCCTGCAACAAGATAACTATGTAAGAATTACAACTATTTTGAATTTCAATATATATTCATTTTGAGATGTAACCTCAAAATTGATATGACCCGTGCTGTGTGAAAAAGGGGTCTAATGCATGTGTTAAATGTGTCGTCCGCACAGGCTTATCATGAACGACACTTTCCGCAAAACTAGTTTTTTGCTAAAAAGACACTTTCTTGAAGCGAAAAATATCATAAAAGCGGAAAGTGTCGTCCCTGATTAGCCTGTGCGCACTACATTTTACGCACATGCATTAAACACCTTTTTCACAGAGCGCGGATCATTTATATTTTCTGTATTTCATGTATGAATGAACAGTCAGGCAAATTTGCGGCAATGTGCATAAACGAAAACACATAAATGTCAATAAATTAAATACGCGCAAGGGGTTTATCAAGCTACGAAATTTGTAACATATGGGCGGATAACCGATTAGAATGCACAACGTTGTTAAACATTACGATGTGCTGGACTGTTCATACTGTGAATAAATTAATGTTTAAATTGTAAATATTTCGTAAAGATGTTATATCAGACCTTAGTTAGAATCTAAATCACGCGTTGATAATCAAAAGAAGAAAAAAGATACCGATACTAGTTTAGTAGTTAGCTATTTCATTGACATTAACAAACCTGTCAGTTATCTCTTGAAAACAGTCCATTTTGTCTTTTTGTGTTAGTTTGTTTGTATACTTTCCATTGATGATGTCTCGGTTGTCACAAAAGGCATCTACTAGCACATGTATCTCATGGTGAGACCAATTTTCATTCCGCTTTTTTGAAACTTCCATCTTGTAAATTTACACTAGCAGCAGACGAATATTTATGTGTGCTCTCTTTTAGGTCCGCGCGTTTTCGACTCCATTTTAGGGAGTATTTGCGTATAACAACTAAGTTTTCGGTTACGTTCGGTTTATAGAAACGCACTAACGAATAAGCAAAAACTTGCGTTACTTGTCACTTACGTAAGCTCGAGTTCCCAGCATGCAAAGGGTTAAGTTATTGACATTATCGCGATGACGTCACAAAAGGGGCAGTCCCTTAGCGACGGTGAAAACAATGCCCTAGATACGGTCGATTTACTACGCTGATTGAGCACCTCTGCTGATATTTCGTCAATTGCATTCCTATTGGGAAGTCGATAGGTAATTAAATGTCCTGTAATTGGTGTTTAAAATGTCTTTTGACTATTATGAAGGGTTAGATTGCACTTCGAAAGCCCGATATGATCAGAAAATAAAACTAATTGGACTTAATGAATGTCCGTACAAATTGCAAGCTGGATGTTCGAAAAATGACCCGACCAAGTGGCCGATGATCGAGTACGGCGACATTCATGATTAACTTTCTCACTGAGGCACCGGGTAAATTCGTTTATTCTGTAATAATGGGAGTATATCCTTGTAGATGTTGATGTAATGAGTATTGTCGTTCTTTTCAGGGTACATTCATCTTCGAACATTATAATTATATTTCTACTATGTCAATTTATCATGCTAATGTGAAGCTGTAAAATACGTAGGGACATCTGGTACATGACTTACTGAAAGCCTTAGTTGTGTTCGTTGTAATGAGTACGATTGACAAATATTAAAATTAACACACATATATCTGTATAAATATTTGTTTTTCAAACATTATTTACCCCCGTTGCTGTCAAACGTAATTTCTTTTTTATGATGTCGATCGTTTATTGTCGTAACATTAAATCTTAATACGGAATGACGTCTTTTTAATTAACTGATACACGCTAAATACGTAACTTGTTTATTTACGTAAATTTTATAATTATTAAATACTTTAATAAATTAATCGGGCTAGTGTCTTTACGGTGTAAATTTCTGATAATCTAAATTGGACATGACTTTATATTTGACCATATGTCACATATCTAATTTAAGCAACTGTTAAGTACATCGGCGTTAATTATTCATCCAAATGACTGCTTAATACTACAAGAAAGAGGAGACATGGTGGTATCTATCGTGTAAAAAGACACTGTCTGGACCACCCAGTGTGGTTTATGACACATTTTTGTCAGTCAAGTTTGGACAATATTTGATCAAAACGAGATAATCGGATTATGCAAAACAAAGGGGCAATTAAAAACCAGCATACAAAAGCTTACACGATTTTAAGACTGATGCAAACAATCAAATGAAAAATATTGCATTTAATTTAATTAAATGTTTATTTAAGGTGTCAACGTGTTTTATAAAGCAACTGTATATTCAATTATTTCGGCATTAAAAATTTGGCTTAAATGACTGCTCAGTATGACAAGAGATGACATAGAGGTATCATAAATTGTGTTTAATGACCACATGTGGTTTATGCAGTGCCCCAAGTATAGGTCCCCAGCTGGCTTTATGACACCGTGTTTTCTTTGTCTGGACAGTATCCGATCATAACGAGATAATCGGTTTGTGATGAAGAAAGGGGCATTCAAATACCTAACAAGCGGAAACAAAAAGTGTCGAAATTGGTGTGAATTAAATAAAAACAATAACATTGATCATGATAATTTATTTAATACGTAACAAGGTAATAAGGTAACAAATATAGAGGTTCAAATCAGCTACTATCCTACCGTAACCCAAATTCGACGACATCTAAATTCGACGATGTTCTATTTTTATCGATTTAAATTTAAATGGATGATTAATGTCTTGGAATCATTTCAAAGTATTACAGCCGAGTTAAAAATTATTATTTTTTGCTTTATAATTTCTTTCATTATTGCTTTATTTTCAATATTGCTTTATGTAACCGTTATATCGTCGAATTTGGGTCACACCGGGATATATGTTGCATATATTTAAAATTTATTGGTTGTTTGTTTTCATCCTTATTTGTGTTCGTTCATTAAATTAAATTTATTATGAAATAATTTCTATTTCTGGGTATTTTTATTCTGAAAAATGGTCGCGAAGATGTGCCTTAACTTACGAAAATTGCGAGCAGTGTTAAATATTTCAATGCAAATAAAATGGCGACAGCGCTTTTGTTTTCACCGTCGTCAAGGGGCATGTAACTCTAACTGACGCAAGTGCCCGGATGTTGCGATAAGGTCAATTGCAAGTTAAGTTATTAAGTTAAGCTCGAGTTCGTAAACTTACGAATTGTACCAGAAACGGCTTTCGGTGCTATTGGATTTGAGGACCCTCCAATTGTCTCCCATGAAACTAAAATTAAAACAACGGATATCAAACCATGCCAACCACCGATAGCACACTCGTTGTATTACAAGTTGAAAGTAGGATTAAATAATTCAAAATGAAACGCAAATACTTATAATAATCTAGCAATTCTATTGCGTGGTATAACCCGTGTATCATGTACTCCCTGTTATTAAAACTGCTATATCCGCAAATAAGACAATTCCAAAGAATCGTTTCGTAAGAAAGTATGCATATTAACAGTCGACATAATAGCTCACCTCAAAATTTCGATGCTTTTATTCACTGGCATTTCAATGGAAAACTTCATCATTTCCTGCTCCCATAGCCCCCTTTGATTAGCAGCGATGAGGAGCTCAGAGACATTCTTATGAACATTGCTTGTGATGTCCGCCGTTGTGAGATTCTTGTTCGCTGTCGAGTTAAACGGGTCCGTCCCGTCTCTTTAATAAAGCAACTTACACACAACGTGTGTAACATTTCTTTTACAATAATACAACTACAAAGTGTTTAGTTCCGTTTCATGCAAGCCTAACGTTAACCTAATATCAACAGTTGTACTATTTATTGTACGCAGATATTTATTAAGCATACCACTCAAAATGCATGTTCAGTGACCCATACCAAATACGTGCGTATATGAAAGCTAAATGTTTTTTTTTCTGGCACATACAAATAACAACATAAGCTTAGTCTCTTATTGCACAAAAACCATACACGCAAACATAAACATGTATTTTTTTTAATTTCAATTTTAGATTAATTCGTCCATGTTTTCACAGCTACTCGGTCCATGAACGAAACCAAACCAATGAAATTCGAACTAAATAAACTCAGCTGCAAATTTTCATACCGGAAGGGAAACTCTGCGATAAATCTCCCGAAGTACGAGGCATTGCGGTTTTGTTGCTCTACCAGTGACCTTGACGTTTGGGTGGACACGCCCACATCCGCCTCTGAACACCTGGGTCCACACGGCCCCGTCCCGAGGACCCACCCTGTGATCAATTCCACATTTGCCTGGGAAACAAATAAGGGCGTACTCAGTGACAGTATTGTGAAACATCACTTTACCAACACAAAATTGTAGTAAAAACTTCTCTCAAACCAAATTTCCTTCAGGCGACATTATTAAAATATTGTTTCAGACAAACGAGGATGTGAATGTTTCATGACACTTTCCGCCTTAACTGAATTTTCGTGTAGAAGAGACTTCCTTTAAACGAAAAATACCAAAAAAGCAGAAAGTGTCGTCCCTGATTAGCCTGTGCGAACTGTACAGGCTAATCTTGGACGACACTTTATCAACATGCATTATGCCAAATTTTCTCAGAACGTGACTCAGTTAAGAAAAATAAGCCCACGTTGGGGATCCTTGTCAAAAGAACGAAGAACAAATAACACTAAATGATCGGTGAATCTGAATAATAGAACAATATAGTTTGCATTTGACTTATATTTATTAGGCGACTGTATTAATGTTTGACTAGTATTGTTCTATTAATTTATAACAAGAATGGCGATTGAATTGTCTTTTGACTTTTAATCTGTGAATTTTAAATATGATACATTTTAGAAGAGAGATATCGGTTCTATAAATTGTAAACCGGGAAATAAAGGATCTAGAAACCTGAACGTTCCCATTGGGTAAATCTTTGAGAGTGAAACTCAGTGATCCGCCTGTGAACTCCGGAGAGCTGGATACGTAGTGCGCCCAACACATGAGCAAAAACTGAGCCAAATAAGAGAGGATCGCCATGTCCTGCGTGACATGAAACAAATACATTCAAAGTGTATGATTAATCCATTTATGCCTAGTGGACTCTCCCATCCTTCTAAATTGGATCAATTTATTTCCAAAATTAGGGATGTCTAGTATATTTATTTCTATATTTAGAATATTTCTTACAGAAATTCCTTTAAGCAAACAGCGCAGACCCAGATGAGACGCCGCATCACGCGGCGTCTCATCTGGGTCTACGCTGTTTGCCAAGGCCTTTTTTTCTAGACGCTAGGCATAAATGGGTTAAATAACGTGCATATGACACTCAATCAACATACCGGGGTAAATCAACCTATCTCAAGTCGGACGGACATACGGATACACAGAAACACACATGGATCTTAAAGGGGCCTTTTCACGTTTTAGTAAATTGAAAAAAATAAAAAAAGTTGTTTCAAATTCGCAAATTTTCGTTATACTTAAAATATTTGTTAGGATATAGTAATACTCTACATTTACCATGCTCTAAAATATCCATTATATCCATCTTTTGACGATTTTAAAAACCTGAAAATAATAAAGCGTTGCAACGCGAAACGATTTAATAATTTGGAAAGTTCTGTTGTTGTCGTTATATTTATGGAAACTAAAAGGATTGCTTATATAAGTAAAAAATATATCCGCTGATAGCAAGAGTGGTCGAGTGGTCTTAGCGGGAGACTTTTTACTCCAGGACTCCAGGGGTCAGTTGTTCGAGCCCAGTTAATGGTTACTTTTTCCCTTTTTTAATTGTATTCTTATTGTTTTTTAATGAATTTTTTTTAGGTCCAACGTTTTAATTTATCAATATAAAACATTTAATGACAAACTTTAATACATGCCAAAATATGTGAAAAGGCCCCTTTAGTAAACCTATAGCCAACTCCAGTTACAGCGATAGAGGAATAAGAACGATTTCATGTACTATCATACACGACTCGGCAAGGATATGATCAAGTTTGGGCATGCATTGTGTAAATTCCCTCCAGCTATTCTTGAAGGACTGTTAATGGTTTACAGATTATTTTCAAAAATCACACATCACACACATCACACACATCACACACATCACACACATCACACACATCACACATATCTCGAAAAAGAATCGAATATCTAAAACATTTCTCGCGTGCTCTTTATTTATGAACAAATATGCACGAGATAACCAGTTCTGATATTTTTGCTATAGTCAATGCGTGTGAATAGTAATGGAATACGTTTACCCGTTGCATGCTGGAATATTTGTCGTCTGCTGAAATGTCGTCTGCAGAATTTATACAATTAGCATTTTCTTAGATTTTTTTCAAAGAATACTATCAGAATAGCAAACAGTTAGGATCCTGATGAGACGCCACGTTCTGTGGCGTCTCATCTGGGTCCAAACTGTTTGCAAATGTCTTCAAATTTCGGTTCCAGCACTGGAATACGTTAAAGCGTCTATAACTATCGAGCCATGAGGTTATTTCATACATAGGTCAAACCCATTACCTTCTTTCATTATATTATTTTCAGTGCAACTTATAGTTTCATTGATAAACGATAAAAAAATAAAAGATTTGATATTTTTCACTGAGTGAAAATATAACAAAAATCGCATTATTGTTGCATACATTTATTTGTTTTTACCAGTGTCAGTTACGTTTCTTGACAAATGCAAATGTGTGTAAAGCATTCACAAACATTGTTTTACCTGACGGGAAAACTATAAACCATATTATCATTAAGTTAAACTGAAGCAGAGATATTTCACCAACAAACTCATATATGACATTGTTTAGTATGGAGCGGTATATGGACTTCTTTAAAACAATTTACTTTAAAATGTTATTGTTAGTTTCGTTTCCTATTTTTTACTAAAGTTAAACACGGCTTCGGGTCAAATGCCAAATTCTTGATTGTAATACGCTTCACGCTAAATATTCTTCCTCGACTTATTTCGAAACTAACTATAGAATACTAGCTCTAGTTAGAAGACGAATTTCGTTTATTAACTGTCTTATAGTTAAATTTGATGTATTTATGTTGGTTTTGCAGTATATCGCTTAATCCTACGGGTTTTCTCCAACGTTCAACGAAGAATACTCGCAATAACGCATGCCATAGTCACGTGTCTTTCGGGACAGATGTGGAACCTGACTGTCTTTCTGTTTTCATAAACTCTTTGCCATATACAAAACGGCTTTAAACGATCATTGGTCATAGTCTACGTCAAAACTTATAAGGCCTCATCTCTGATAATTAAATGCAACAACAGAAGTATAACACTTAATTACAGTTTTCCATGTCGACATGGATACAATTGTAAAAATAATGATGTTTTCAGTGTATGATTAAATATTAATTTCACACCTGGTTATAAAATATATTTGTTTACCTATAACTACAAGTAAAAACAATTAGAAACAACAAATTCAGCAAATATGCTCAATTTATTCTCACAATTTATCAAAACCCTCAAAAGACGAAACCAAAAACAGTACAATCATCAATTGTTGTAAAATATACTTTTTGTTAGTTTCTCAACTTACTTGTTACTAGTCAGTTATTGTATCGATCATAGCTCCGTCTATTCCTGTTTCCCAAATTAGTCCAACTTTTATCATGTAATCGAATTACAAACACATTTAGAACTTTAAGGCACTTAGTTCTCTCGTGTCTGATAAGAAGAAAGTGTACTGGGTCATGCCATTTATCTCCGTTTCGATGGCTTTTTCTCAATGTTAATGAAATATAACCTAGATTGAAATACCAATTTTAGATACATACATACATACATACATACATACATACATACATACATACATACATACATACATACATACATACATACATACATACATACATACATACATACATACATACATACATACATACATACATACATACATACATACATACATACATACATACATACATACATACATGCATACATACATACATACATACATACATACATACATACATACACACACACACACACACACACACACACACACACACACACACACACACACACACACAGACAGACAGACAGCAGACAGACAGACAGACAGACAGACAGACAGACAGACAGACAGACAGACAGACAGACAGACAGACAGACAGACAGACAGACAGACAGACAGACAGACAGACAGACAGACAGACAGACAGACAGACAGACAGACAGACAGACAGACAGACAGACAGACAGACAGACAGACAGACAGACAGACAGACAGACAGACAGACAGACAGACAGACAGACAGACAGACAGACAGACGCACCTTACTGAACAGGTCGGGTGTCCTCTGTGTACACCGCCCCCAAAGCCAAACAAAAAACACTCTAAAATTGAAATTCTTTCAGTAATAACTACAAATAGCAGGACATTGCAGCTATAATTAAACAATCGTCTCAACTTTCGT
>NC_068361.1:37353372-37445872 GCF_020536995.1 Dreissena polymorpha | reverse complement strand
TTTGACCTGTAGGTGTGCATTTCGGTCTTAAATCTGTAGGTGTGAATTTCGGTCGTTGGCCTGTAGTTTTGAATTTCGGTCGTTGACCTGTAGGTGTGAATTTCGGTCTTAAATCTGTAGGTGTGAATTTCGGTCGTTGACCTGCAGGTGTGAATTTCGGTCGTTGACCTGTAGGTCTTATTTTCGGTCGTTGACCTGTAGGTGGAAATTTCGGTCGTTGGCCTGCAGGTGTGAATTTCTGTCGTTTACCTGTGGGTCTTATTTCGGTCGTTGACCTGTAGGTGTGATTTTCGGTCGTTGACATGCAGGTGTGAGTTTCGGTCGTTGAACTGTAGGTCTTAATTTCGGTCGTTGACCTGTAGGTCTTAATTTCGGTCGTTGACCGGCAGGTTTGAATTTCGGTCGTTGACCTGTAGGTCTTAATTTCGGTCGTTGACCTGTAGGTCTTAATTTCGGTCGTTGACCTGTAGGTCTTATTTTCTTTCGTTGTTTATCGGTAAGTCAGACATTGAACAGTGTAAGCAAAACGCTAAGATGTCAACTCCACTTGTGATCTGTACTAAGTTATGTTATAAGTATACGCAAATACGGGCCATGCGTACGGGCGAACGTAGAGGGGACGGACACGTGCACTGCAATGCAATAAATGATTCACATGCTTGAATAACGTACGAGTGCTTATATACGTCATATCATAACAACACAATTGTTGATTCACAAAAATCTGAAAACAAAATCAGGAAAGAATCCACGAATATACCCCAACAATACTATTTTAAATGGTTTGGTGATCAACGATTACATTTACTATTGTATAGATCTTGCCACGAATGGGGATACTTTAAAGACGTAACCGTTATCAAACTTAAAAGCGTTTATAACGTCAACATATTTTCGCATTCTACTAGAAGTACACACGTTTTGTTTAAATTGTCATAGACATTGTTATGTATTATTGTTTTTTATTATTGAAAATGGTTGTTTAAATTGTCATAGACATTGTTATGTATTATTGTATTTTATTGAAAATGTCCCAGTTTGTTAAGAAAATATTCCTATGGATTTTGAATGCACATTTATGATTATTAATTAACATATGGTCCGTGCTCTGTGAAAAGGGGGTTTAATGCATGTTCGTACAGTGTCGTCCCAGATTATCCTGTGCAGTCCGCACATGCTAAAAAGAGACGATACTTTCCGCATGTATGTTATTTTATGTTTGAAGAAAGTTTTTTCTTAGCACAAAGCTATTTTTTTTTGCGGAAAGTATCGTCTCTGATTAGCCTGTGCGGACTGCACTGGCTAATCTGGGACGACACTTTACGCACACGCATTAAACCCCTATATCACAGAACACGGACCATATGTTAACTACATCCCATCAGTCGTTTTTCATTTTGAATAACCCTCGCATAAGATGACTGACTGACTTTTCAATGATTTACCGCGTACATTCCGAGTTTAGGAAAATGCGTGGACTAATTTCAGTGACATTCAAATGTTTCAAAGCGTAATTTTAACGTCAAACATATTTCATGACTATTACCTCAGGATTAATCAATATACGGTTATACATAGATGAACATAGGTAGACGTAAGGAAGGACCGACTTTAGAAGAAAGCTTAAAATAGGTAAACTAGCAGGTAGATGTTCCACTAGAAATTCACACTTATAGCGTACACGGAAATACAGAAATACGATTCATTTGGTTGTATTATTATTAGGCTTTATTCATTTGAGTAGCGCTTTGGGAAAACGGGGTTTCATGCATGTGCTTAAAGTTTCGTCCCAGATTAGCCAGTGAAGTCCACACAGGCTAATCAGGGACGACAATTTCCGCTCAAAACTGGATTCTCGTGTAGAAGAGTCTTCATTCAAACTAAAAATACCATTAAAGCGGAATGAGTCTTCCCTGATAAGCCTGTGCTTACATTAAAGCGGAATGAGTCTTCCCTGATAAGCCTGTGCTTACAGTAAAGCGGAATGAGTCTTCCCTGATAAGCCTGTGCTTACATTAAAGCGGAATGAGTATTCCCTGATAAGCCTGTGCTTCATTAAAGCGGAATGAGTCTTCCCTGATAAGCCTGTGCTTCATTAAAGCGGAATGAGTCTTCCCTGATAAGCCTGTGCTTCATTAAAGCGGAATGAGTCTTCCCTGATAAGCCTGTGCTTCATTAAAGCGGAGTGAGTCTTCCCTGATAAGCCTGTGCTTAAAGCATTTGGATAACACTTAACGCACGTGAATTAAACCCCGTTTTCTCAGCGAAAGGTATGTTTCTTGCTTAACATATTTTATATGTTTTCTTAACAGGTCGACAACCAGCAAAGTGATCATCAGCGGAATTCCAGCTCTATTTTTCTGGATGTGTATAGAATTTCACGAAAGTCACGCGGACGCTTATTACCATTATATAAATATGCGTAAGTAATTTGTATGATGTACTTTTAATTTGCTTTTATACAAGCGATTCACACTGTCGAAAGTGCACCATAATTAGAGATTATATGATAATATATTAACCCTTAAAGCGCTGGAGCTGAATTTTAAAGGCCTTTGCAAACAGTTTGGATCCAGATGAGACGCCACAGAACGTGGCGTCTCATCAGGATCCAAACTGTTTGCTATTCTGATAGTATTCTTTGAAAAAAAATCGAAGAAAATGCTAATTTTAGAAATTCTGCAGACGACATTTTAGCAGAAGACAAATTTCCCAGCATGCAAAGGGTTAATTATGTAATACGAATAAGAGTATTAAGTATTCATATTCACACACTCAAATATAAAGTAGTATCAATCCGAAAAAAAAAACCCGTATCAAACGACTGCCATTATGAAATAAGAGTTGTAAAACGAACACGATATGTTTATTTGAGTTGTGATATTTTGATGAGAATTTGAATTCCATTGATATCAACCTTGCTTCTGGTAAATTGGGCTAAATGCATGGAGAGACAGTGTCGTCCCAAACACGCCAGTGCGACCCGAACAAGCAAATCAGGGATGCCACTGTACAATTGTATGATATTTTTTATATAAAAAGGAGGTTCCTTCTTAGCGAAAACCCAGTTTAGGGGGAAAGTGTCGTCTCTGATTAGCCTGTGCGGAGACACTTTACGAACATGCATTTAAACCCCATTTTCCCACAACGAGACTCATGTTAAGATATATATGTATATATATATATATATTCATCATCTTATTTTATTACTTAGCACTCGGTACCGGAGTGATTGTAACGCGTCTAAGCGCCCAATTATCCGGTGCGGACGTTAAAGGATACAATGTGTGTACAACAGCAAGGGCATTGGAGGAATTCGAACCCATGATTCGAGAAGGTAACAGTAGTCTCATTAAACAAGGACTTCCTTGATCCATGAAAAAACATGACTTAGTTAATTTAAGTATAATATAGTATAATAATACATACGTTTTAAAAAGTAATGAAAACTAATGGCCCACGAACATAGAGAATACTATGTTAGTGTGATTGTGTACTTAAATTTATCCCACGAGTGAAGAAAGGTTTACATGGCGAGGCTTGCCGAGCCTTGTAAGCCTTTCTGACACGAGTGGGATAAATTTAAGTACACAGTCACACTAACATAGTATTCTATTTATCCTACAATATTGTTTTATTTAATTTATTCCTAAAATAAAAGCAAACACATGAAATTAACTGAATCTTACATTGCGTAGTAATATTTATTGTGATCTTTCCTGTTTACGGAAATCGAAATAGTCCTGAAGAATTCCACGCAAAAGAAAAGTAACGAGAGAAAATACCGCTACACGCCTCGATTCAAATTTAATCAGCGTTCCAAATGTAACACTCAAGTAGAACACAAACGGCTGTGTTCAAACTACAGTTCTTGTTTCACAACTGTAAAAAAAAAAAAAAAAAAAAAAAAATGGCTCCCGCCATTTTAAAATTTACAAAATGTGTAGACACATACCGTGGCTACGTGAAGCATGATTCAGCATTTATTCCCGCCGATATTGTTAATTTTAGTCTTTAAACAACTCTTCTTTTTACACACTTTATATTTATTTACATACAATTATTGTTCTACTCACCGAAGTTGTATAATGACCACGTCCATGTTTATTTTCGTAATTTTTAATTTGAGTACATTCGACATTTTAACTAAATCGAAAATGCAGTCTCACCAGTTTCATTCCAGTTTTATATCCTAACACTGTGTTTTTCACATTTATAATATTATAGTAATCCATCGTAAACACACATACACTCGTAAACTCTTTAAACGACTGCGAACCCAATGACCTAAATGACGCAATCAGGGGTGAAAGGCCAAAAAAAAAACTAATCCCTACGTGTAGCGGATCCGTGGTCTAGTGGTAACACATTGGCTTCACAATCCAGAGATCGCTGGTTCGATTCCCCGCTGCACCTAACCTACTAACTCGTCTTTCGCATGAGACGTTAAACCGAGGTGCAGTGTACTAGGTGCTATACACCGGGCACTAAAAGACCCAGGGTCACCTCTGGAACGGGGTGTCTCCTGTATCTTGCACTATCCCCCGTAACCAACTGACACGTCTTTCTGGGGGCGATGGCCATATGGGAGACAATCCCGGTGCACTCGATAAAAAACAAAAACAACATAGTCCCTACGTAATGTTCTAAAAATAAGTGTGGATGAAACCTGATCTAAAAAAACTGCGGAGAAAACCTTATCTTTTCTTAATGAGTCGTATTTGTTCTATTAAATCATTTAGCTGTAAGATAAAATTATAATTGTACAGTTAAACACTGAATACGGGCCATGCTCTGTGAAAAAGGGGTTAAATGCATTTGCGTAAAGTGTCCGCACAGGCTAATAAGGGACGACTCATTCCGCCTAAACTGGATTTTTGCTAAAAAGAGACATTCTTAAAACTAAAAATATCATAAAAGCGGAAAGTGTCGTCCCTGATAAGCCTGTGCGCACTTCACAGGCTCACCTGGGACGACACTTTACGCACATGCATTAAACCCATCTTTTTGAAGAGCTCGGCTCATATACTTTCAAACTGCATATTTTTAGGCACGGCACTAAATGGCTCAAGCGCGTGTCCGGAACCCCTGATTGGTACGAACTATTTCGACTACATCACGACATCCGGCACCAAGGATTGTTCCACCAATTACACAGGCTACCTGGAATCGTGCTTTGATCAGAACAAGACACGCCTGGATGTGGTCACAAACACGAGCTGCACGGCAAACCCGTTTTCAACAAGTACGTGTGTGTGTTTCTGTCACACTTTCAAATGTAAAGAATGCGATTGACTGAAACAATTAGGTGTTAAGACACGTTTAAGTATTCAGAATGCGATTGATCAAAGCTTTAAAGTGTAAAGAATGCGATAGACTGAAATTTTAAAGTGTAAGGACTTTTCAGTGTAAATAATGCGATTGACAAACACTTTAATGTTCAAAGACACTTTAAAGTGTTAAGAATGCGATTGGTCAACAGTTTTTAGTGTAAAGATACTTTTAAGTAAATAGAATGCGATTCACTTACAACTGTGTAAAGACACTTTTGTAAAGAATGCAACTGACCAAAAGCGAGTTATCTGAGAAATGACCAGAACATATGAGTTCGTTGCATACAATGGATGCCTAATCGACTTTCGTAGACAAATTTGAATGTTTATCATTTAATTCATACCTTGTATTGTATGTTATGTAGAAAAAATGCGAAACATATCATAGAATAAAGCGTATTGTTTGTTAAATAAAATTCTTATTGAAAATATCGTGACGAAACAATCAGTGTACACATGCGTACAGTGAAAATTAGGTCCCAATAACGATGAAAGATACACAACTACGGGTGTCCCTTCAATATTGACATGTAACACATGTTACAATGTATATTCGATAATTTTTCGCATACATGTATATATATCTTATTAAAAGTATATAAGCCGTGCTCTGTGAAAATGAGATTAAAAATGCATGCGCGTTAATTGTCGTCCCAAAGTAGCCTGTGAAGTCCGTACAGACCAATAAGGGACAACCCTTTTCGCCTCAACTGGATTTTTGCTAAGAAGAGACTCTCCGTAAACGAAAAATATCATAAAAGCGGAAAGTGTCGTCCGAAATTAGCCTGTGCGGACTGCACAGGTAAATATGGGACGATCCTTTACGAATATGCATTAAACCCCCTTTATCACAGAGCACGGCCCAGATATTTTAGACACACATCTCAAGAGGAAGTGGAATTCTCGTTTACAATAAAGCGCACTTCAACGGTTATTTTGAAAAAACTTAAATGTAGGCATGCCAAAGGTTATATTTTCATTTATAACGATTTTACTACTAGTACTGATTAAGCCGCTCCCACGAAACGTGTTCTGGCAGCGTGACATTTTATAATTATGAAAATACATATTTCACAGAGCGTATATAAAACGAAATAAAATTAACCCAAATAACTAGACTCAAATGGATGAATTTTTAAATAAAGCCGCGCGTTTCAGATATTTTGTATTTACTGAAAGATATTTTATGTAAATATGGTATGTGTGCTGTTGAAGTTTTTTTCATTTTCTCTTCTAAAACCGGGAATCAGTTTAACTATTAAAGTTATTTTTCTTGTACTTTTCCCAAGCCAGGAAGCAGTAAAACTATTCATGTTCTCCTACAGTTCTACAGCCGGGAATCAGTAAAACCATTACAGTTATTTTTTCTCTTTTTAAGCCTGGAAGCTGTTTAACTGTTTGTGTTGATTTTCTTTTTCACTTCTTAAGCCGGGAAGCAATTGAACTGCCTGTTCACCATTCCAATCGGAAACGAAACCAGCGACAAATACATCACCATGTTGTACAACATGGACAAAGGGGCCGCGTCCCCTTTCTTCTGCATGGTAAATATTACATTAGATGACCCTCGTTCTGGGAAAACAGGGCTTAATGCATATGCGTTAATTGTCGTCCCAGATTAGCAGGGCACACAGGCTAATCAGAGAAGACACTTTCCGCCTAAACTGGATTTTTGCTCAAAAGAGAATTCATTTGAAAGAAATCTTCACAAAAAGCGGAAATTGTCGTCCATGATGAGCCTATGCGAAGTGCACAAGTTTATCTGTGACGAGACTTTAAGCACATGCATTAAGCCCGAATATATCAAAGCGAGGCTCTTAAATAATTATTGTTGTTGTGCAAATAATGTTTTCTTTTATTAGTCAGTTTATTGTTTCTCACAATTCAGTATGTCTTCATTAATTTCTTCTTTTTTTTTAATATCAATTTTAATGGCAAAATTCATTCGTTCATCAATAATAAATTGTATTTACTCCACCAATTTTTGACAAGTCACTTCCAAATGCTCAGTTGTTATGCAGCTTATTTCTTTTCAATTACTTCCGCAAATGCCACTTTTTCAATTTACGTGTTTTATTCATAATTCGTTAGATTTATTGCTGCATTAAACAGCTGGTCTCTTCTTTCCTCATTCAGTTTCTAGACGGTCTAGACAACTCAACTAGGTCGAAGGCAAGCGTCGCTCCAGGCACGTGCGTTTTAGGACAAAACGCGTCAGTTGTCCCAACTTCCGGTTTCCGCTTGGAGCTCTACACTAACGGTATGTATTATGTTGTTGCCAGTGTATTGCATTTTTGTTTTAATTGCATTCATGATATTTTACTGGCTTTGTTATTCCATTATTGCCATACTAGTGTCGTCCGTTTTTATGTGACTCTCGTAGTCCGAACTTTACGTTAAACCAAGTTACCGCATAATTTTTTTTTTATGTCTTTAGATGGCATGTTCAACCAATCAGAACGTTTGTTCTTTCTTTATCAATATTATTTCGGCGTGATTAATTGCATGGCCGAGTATTCGCATTATTTTGTACAGGAAACTCATATGATATTTTGTAAATGCCTGGGCAGTTAATTTTCGCTAATTATTGCATTCTAGTCGTTAATCAACTGTTTTCCTTTTAAATATTATATTATACGATATATAATATTGAGTGCCGTTAAATATTTTATCTACTTCGATTACACATCAACGATATTTTTTGTTATAAGTGTTATTTTGCTCGTTTGAATAAAATGCGAATCATCTCATTAAAATATATATTCTACATTTTACATTCATTGTCGAAAATCGTCAATGATAAAACTATTTAAACATCTAATATAACAGCGTTCTCCTGTTCATCTTTCAGATACATGTAACGGCGCACAACAAAATCAGGCACCACCGTTTTGCACTTCCGTTTGCATGATGACGTTTGCAGTTTTGAAGTTTGTTGTGTTGACACCACTTTGACATTTAAACAGCACTTAAACAGGTCTTTGAGCGGGTTGAGGACCAGAAAGTTCATTAACTGCAACATCTTCAAGTTTTTGTTATGTTGTATATACTTTGGAAGACTCCGTAATATGCATAAAGCTTCTTTCTAAAGTGTAACATATTAAAGATGGATACAAATTACTGGATCAATCTTATAAATGGGCCTCAGAAATTTTTCAAATTTAAAGACACAAATATTAATTTGATAATTTATCTAAACACTTGTGATATTTTATTTGTGTACGGCATCCTAAAAAGAGCGACTATATTATTCAAACCAATCGTCGACAATCAGATACTAAAAAGTAAAAACGTTTTGCTAGAACAATAAATGGACATACTCTTAAACCAAGTTCCACAACTGCCACATCTTATTCTCATTTGTATTTGATTACCTTGTATTGGTGGGGGTTATATTTGAATAAAGTATATATGAGCCACGTTCTGAGAAAACTGGGCTTAATGCATATGCGGAAAGTGTAATCTCATATTAGCCTGTGCAGTCCGCACAGGCTAATCAGGGACGGCACTTTCCGTTTTCATGGTATTTTTACTTTCAAGGAAATCTCTCCTTACCGAAAATCACGTTTAGGCGGAAAGTGTCGTCCCTGATTAGCCTGTGCGGACTGCACAGGCTAATCTGGGACGACACTTTACGCACATGCATTAAACACCGTTTTCTCAGAACGCGTCTCATGTATTCGATATCGATGAATGTATGAAGTGTGTTTCTGGTGTTCCTAGTTGCATACGTGCACGTATTTTCTTCAAATATACAACGCAGACTATTCACGTGTGACACAAAGTGAGTTGGTGTGCGGGGATTTATACATTATTAATTAAATATTCTTTTTATATATAATGCAGATACATTTGTTCCATTATTACAAAAAGTAAAAATATAAATCGCAATATAAATATTTTCTCAATTTGATATAAATTCAAATGGACTATTTAAAATTGGTAATTAGTATGAAATATAGTAAAATTGCGTTGATATTGTTCACCCTCCATTACTATTACTACTACTACTACTACTACTACTACTACTACTACTACTACTACTACTACTACTACTACTACTACTACTACTACTACTACTACTACTACAACTACTACTACTACTACTACTACTACTACTACTACTACTACTACTACTACTACTACTACTACTACTACTACTACTACTACTACTACTACTACTTCTACTACTATTACTACTACTACAACTACTACTACTTGTACAACTACTTTACTACTTGTACAACTTCTACTATTACTACTACTAGTATTTCTTATATTATTGCCACCACCATGACCACCATCATTTTCAAAACCACCACCATCACAACTACCACCAGCACCAACACCACCACCACTAATAATACTACTTCTACTACTGAAACTACAATTACTACGACAACAACACCGACTACCACTACTACTGCTCCTTACACTTCAACTTGTTCTACTTTTTCACTATTGATATGTCAGTTTTATTACACATGGTTCAATCGTTAATTTAAAATACTAATAAAATAACTTTTAGAGGTTAGAAGTCTAATTTTATCTGATCCCATCGTGTCCGCACCCAGGTACTCTTCCGGTTCCGGATGTGAAGCGGGACACAGTGTGGCTTATCGTGCTAATTGTACTCTGTGGCGTCCTAATCATCAGCATTGTCGTTGTCTGCTGCCTCCACTACCACTGCAAACTCGCGGAGAAGAGAAAAGCCCGAGAGAAGAAGATTCTTATAACAGGTACAGTACATTTTAGCCGCGTAATGCAAAAATGAGTCTGATGTCAGTTGCGACAAGCAAAGCTCCAGACAATCCTGCGCATTGGGGCAGTCTAGTATGGAGCTATTCATCCAGCTTTAATATCGAGAAAAGGTATGGTTATGAGGGTCTCTATGCGCAAAAGTTTGACTTTATTTTTGTTAATGTAATTGCTTTAACATTCAATTTGTTAAGGAAATATTTTAGTTTATTGTTATCTAAACCTTACTTTAGGTTAAAATGAAAAATCATCTGCAAGTGCAAAATATGACTGGGGAAGCTGATTGTTTGACATTTCGTAACAAAAGAGAAGAAAATAAGTGAATAAAATTGATTCAGATTGTTTGATCTGGAATAGTTGTATTTTAAATATGGCCCTACCCTATTATGGTCAAATAAGGGCTAAATTGCTTTGTTGACCGTAGTGCGTTAATATGATACATGAGGTGAGAATTCAACGCCAAGGACTCTTTGAGCCACTAACGCAACAATAGATTTCTTGGTCTGTTAAGTGGACCTATTTGCTCCTGATCAGACTGCGCGGATGCGCTGACTTGTCTGATGTTCTGAGATCTGGTCGCAAATTTCATAACACACATCTTTGATCGACACGACCCACATATTCTTAACCCAAATATGCCAAGCGTCTGGAAAAGATGCCTTGGCAAACAGCGTAGACCCAGATGAGACGCCGCATGATGCGGCGTCTCTTCAGGATCTGCGATGTTTGCTTAAAGGAATTTCTGTAAGAAATAATCTAAATATAGAAATAAATATACTAGACATCCCTAATTTTGGAAATAAATTGATCCAATTTAGAAGGATTGGAGAGTCCACTAGGCATAAATGGGTTAAAAATGTACATACGCTTTGTCATCTCGTCTTAGACTACGAACTCGCATTGCAGAGAAATGGCATGAAAACGGAGATCCTCCTATATGCAAGGTGTATTTGTTTTATTTTATGCTTATCAGTGAACTTTACACATTTTATATCTATTCTTGGTGCTATTTTTCTAATACCAATTTTCCAAACACGTCCGATATGTAATGGGCTTGCATTGTTAATAAAATAATCGTATGTTATTTATGACTGTGTGCTTTTTAGAAATAACCTGTATGGGAGGTCTCGTCGTTGAAGTTTGTAATATGGTATTGTTTGGCTAATATATAAAAAAAAATGTGTTATTGCCGTAAAGGTCTATGAGCTTCCAGAAACACCTGATGAAATTTTTTTTTTAATTAAATGCTAACACAATAAATGAAGTCGTCGTTCTGCGCGTGTTTTAGTTTTGGGGAAAACAGCAGTAATGTTTGTTAGAGAGCCCCTGTATGGGAGGTCTGACAAGTATAGTTTGTTTGCAATTAGAAAACTAGTATCGTATTACCACCGGACAATCTCAACGGTGGTGTAGGGATTTGTCTCCAAAAAACGTGTAAGCAATCTAAATTGTTTTGGACTGAATAGTCTTTAAAACAACTTGGCCAATCTCAATTGTTTTTTACTTACTCGTCTTGTAAAATCACTTGGACGATCTAAAAGGTATTTTACTAACTAATCTTATAAAAGCTCTCGGACAATCTCAACAGTGTTCGACTGGCTTGTAATGTAAACCGCTTGAAAAATCTCAATGGCGTCCAATTGGCTAGTCCCGTAAAACCACTCGGACTATATTAATAGTGTTTGACTGACCAGTCTTTTAAAGCTCTCGGACAATATATATGTTGTTCGACGAACTAAACTCGTACAATTACTCGGCCAATCTCAACGGTAACTGACAGACTAGTCCTTTAACCAATCGGACTCTCAACGGTGTTCAACGGATAAGTTAATTAAAACCTCTCGGATAATCTGACTTGTGTTCGACTTACTAGTCATGTAAAACCACCCGAAAAATTGCAACGGTGTTTGACTGACCAACATGTAAGTTGACGTGGTTATACATTTTATGGATGCTTTCAATTTCAGAATAACGTCCCTTTCGAAATGCCTTCTAGGAGTGATTTACTTGAATACTAATCTACATGTTTATATAACCTTATGCAATAATATGAGTCGTGTTTTGAGAAAACTGGGCATAATTCGTGTGCGTAAAGTGTCATCCCAGATATGCCTGTGTCGTCCGCACAGGCTTATCAGGGACGACACTTTCCGCTTTTATAGAATTTTGAGTTTCAAGGAAGTCCCTCCTTACCGAAAATCAAGTTTATGCGGAAAGTGTCTTCCCTGATAAGCCTGTGCGGACTACACAGGCTAATCTGGGATGACACTTTACGCACATGCATTAAGCCCAGTTTTCTCAGAATAAGTCTCATGTGCGTTCCAGACGATCATCCCCTGGGCGAGATGTCCATCTCACTTGACGCACCCCCGGGCATGGACAGGGCTGTCGAACACCCTTACCTGGAGATAGGGCGTGACACTTATCAGCCGCCTCTGAGAAAAAAGAAAAACAGAGGTATTATGAGTTAAACTGTTTTCATTGATTTGACCAAAATATGACTCATGAATTACATTTATGGTAGTCCAAAGTTCTCGAAAAATGTCAACTTTAATGCATACATAAGAATTAACATTTATAATTTGACACACGAGTGCGTTACTGTACTTGCAGAAATATCATTTTGTATGAACGCATGTACAGTAATTTACGATATTTTACCGAAATCAACTATTAGTTTAAACCTATTTATTTTAGCTCGATTGCGTCGAAAGCCTTAGGCTCTCGAGTCCGTTTCCTGGGCCTAGAACCAGTACTTGGTGTCTTTGGGGGAGATCTAAAGAACGCTCCCACGGTGAGGATCGAACCCGTGACCTCCCGGTCGCAAGGCGGACACCATATCCATTACACCACGGCGACCTAAACTAATCAACTATTAGTCTTATTAGAGTCGAGTTCTATGAAAACTTATTGCATATGCGTTAAGTATCTGCGGACAGCACAGGCAAATTCGGGACGACACTTTCAACGTTCATTGTATTTTTCGTTTAACTCAAGTTTCTTATTTGCGAAAAAAAATTAAGGCGAAAAGTGACGTCCCTGATTTGCCTATGCGGACTGCTTATCTGGGACGACAGTTTACGCACATGCTCATATTATTTAAGACGTCCTGAACCCGATTGCCGAGAGCTCCATGATCCTTGACTTCAAGCATCGCTCCTGGCCCTCCCGCGGAATAGATACATTGGAGAACACGGATCCTTTCACGGGTAAAAATACGTTCACATTAATTTCCTACCCCCCCCCCCCCCCCACACACACACACATACACAATCTTTTAGCCTTTTCAATTTTCAGTATTCGTGAATCAATTCTTATTTATTTTTTCATAGATTGACTCTTGTATGTATATTTATCGTGTTTATATGATTACATATTGTTTATATAATTTTCAATTTCAGACATCTTTTTTATTAATTTAACCGGTCTTTTTTATATCCAAAATATATTATATTTACTCATTTTAGAGACATAGAATTATCATTTAAGTCATTACCACGTTAGGCCATGATTGGTGAAAAATAGCTATTACTTTATCTTTTGCAAAAAAAACTTTGTTTGAATCGGATTTTTTAATAATATAAACCACACCATTTAAAGTATTCAGCCAATAACCCAAAATTTACCACTGGGGAGATTCTTATTGGCTTTCGGAGATAGTAGGACATTTGAGACATTTGCAAAAAAAGCACAAGTTTATAACCGCCAGATAATTTCTTAGCTTTAACTCTAACACGAATATTGTTCTCAGCTCTTTAACCGAACACGATACATGCATTTACTTAAGCTTTGTTGTGTTACAGAAATGGACAACGGGATGCTGGACAATGGAGCGGTGGTGCCGATAAGCCCGGCTGGCAGTAAAGCCGTGAGCCGAAAATCTCAGAGACAGAAGTCCTTCACCTTCGGCGAAATCACACCCTACGGTGAGATCAAGTCGCCAATACGCCCGTACATGAACGGTGACGTCAAGAAACCGTACCCCGCGATCATGGATAGGGCCATGTCTCCGGAGACGGCGATGGAAGTTCGGACGCTAAAAAGTGAAAAGAGCTTCCATAGCGTTCGAGCTAAGAGTGAACACGGGAAGAGCGTCCGCGCTCCTAGCGTTAGAGCTCCGAGCGTTAGAGCCCCGAGCGTTAGAGCCCCGAGCGTTAAAGCATTGAGTGTTAGAGCTCCAAGCGAGAAAGGCCCAGGCGATAAGGGCCCGAGTTTCGCATCGGTGAAACGATCGAAGACGCCTGGCTCGCATGTGAGGAGAGTCAAGACTCCGGGGGTACGAAGCAGCAAGGTTGGGACCGCGGTTCCGAGGCTGCAAAGGGCCGCCACTAGCACGAAGATTGGGAGCATCACCACGAGACGTGGAGCGGCCCCGCCATCTCCCCGGAAGAAGATGACGAGGAGCAATACCATGACGGTTGACACGCGGACTTGTAAGTAATTTCCAACTGGAAATGTTGTATTCTCCTTTTATTGACGTTTTGGCATTGCCTCTTTATCAAAATCACGACTTTCTCATGTGATAGGTATTATTAAAACATGTTAACATGTACTCAGTTTTGTATCCAGTAGGGATAAATATAAATTTACATTTAAAAAGTTTCACTCTTTTCTGATATATTTCGCCTAAATAGGCTTTTTCAAAGAATGTTTTAACAAATTTACTACATTTTCTTTTTATTTCTCAACAAACACAATTATATAATGACGTCAAAAAACAAATAACATGTAGTCAGATGCATTTTTTCCGTTATTGTAATAAAGGCTCAATGCTAGTGGCATCTGATTTAGGACAATAATGACACTTCATGAAATTTAGATACTAGTAAACATACATTTAGCTTTTTTTTTTTAAGAAAAGACACATGTTTTATACAACAAATATATACAATATTTCTTGATGAAAACAGGCTATGAATTGTACGTGCCTTTGTTCCGTGATCAATACAATATTGATAGATACATGTTTTTTGAATTCAAGAAAAACTTTCATACATCAACTAGCAATTAGCCCTGTTGTATGAGAGCGGGGATTGTGGTATCATTTTTCAACGTATGTGTTATGTTTTGTTCTATGATTACTAGTTATCTTATGTGCGTTCATGGACATTTAGCATCATGACACTATAATTAAGACGCACATTTAAGTATTTCAATGTGTTAACTTATTTAATTATGTAACGCTTTATGTGTTTTATCATTGTTTGTTATATTAAGATATAACTTTATGTTACAAATTTTGATACAAAATTGTTAAGACCCAGTTGACGATCACGTAATATCATTTAGTTATTCATTTTGGAAAAATTGTTTTATAAAAAATTATTTATAATCGCTAGTGCTATCATGTTAAACAATAATAATACATGTTTACAGTGAAGTACAAATAAAAACTGTGTATGTATCAGCAAACTACTGGTATTACCGTTCTATCACACACAATGTATTTTTATTATTTTACAGGGAATGTGAAACATATTCAAATATACACAGTCCAAAAAATAATTCAACTGTGAATTCAACATCATATCTTATTTTACTGAACAATTGTATCTGCTGAACAGTATGACGTGTCTCTAGAAATCCCAGTTTCTATAAGATAAGCCTCGTTCTCAAATCGTTTAACCAAGTGAGGCAACGACGACAAAACTCGAAATCGGGAATGTGGAGACGGTCAATTATGGGTTGCAAACGTTTTATCTAAACTCAAACTAACGCTGTAGAGGAGAAAACAATTATTATAAAATAAACCGTTGATTATATGTGTTTTTTCCGCAGATGACTCAAACAACGAAGGTATGGCAAACTTTCTGGAGGGAGAAACCAACTGGGGCGCCACCTCGGACGCCGGAAAATCACAACGATCCGCAAGGACAAATAGGACCAGCAACACCGCCAAGTCCAACGCCACTTCCCGCGCCTCTCCAAGAAAATCTATACGTAAGTTGTAAACGTAGCATATTTAATTTCCAGGATTACCCTAACTCTTAGACCCAATGCCAGCGGTCAAGGAAATCTTAAAGTGACTTGTAGACTCAACCTCTGTTATTTCTAGAGCAATAAAGTCCATGATTAGAGCGATCGAAATCGATACGTAAGTTGTAGATTAAACATTTTTTTTAATTTCCAGGATTACGTAACCCTAACATTAACCCTAACTCGTCGACCCAATGCCGGCGGTCAAGGAAATCTTAAAGTTAGTTTTTGACTTAACCTCTTTTAATTCTAGAGCAATAAAGTCCAATAGCGAGTATGTCTAGTGCTACTGGTAAATGTAATGTTAACGTTAGTTGTAGACTTAAATTGTTTAATTCCCATAGACATTAGATCCAATGTTGCCAGTCAAGGAAATCTATACTTAGGCTTAAGCTACATTCTAAGATCTAGTGGGTCCAGTCTTAACGGTAAAGGAAATCTATTCGTACGTTTTAGACTTAACCTGTTTGCTTATAAGATCCATAATGTCCAATCCTCTCGGTAAAGAAAATATGTAATTATATTAGTCGTATACATCATCTGTTTAATTTCAAGAGACAGTGATACCGATAAAGATAATATATTCTTAAGTTGTAGACTTGACCTGTTTAATTCTAAAATCCATTATATCAAATCCTACCGGTAATGAAAATGTATCCGTTAGTCGTAAACTCCATCTCGTAAGTTGCAGTGATACTGGTAAAGGAAATATATTCTTTAGTTGTAGACCTAAACTCCTAAACCCATTTATGCCAAGCGTCTAGAAAAAAGGCCTTGGAAAACAGCGTAGACCAAGATGAGACGCCGCATGATGCGGCGTCTCATTTGGGTCTATGCTGTTTTCTTACAGGAATTTCTGAAAGAAATAATCTAAAAATAGAAATAAATATACAAGACATCCCTAATTTTGGAAATGAATTGTTCAAATTTAGAATGATGGGAGAGTCCACTAGGCATAAATGGATTAATTTACCGCCCGTTCAGTCTGTATTAAAAGAAGACATATGCATACATTAGGGTCGTGTTGATGTGCAAAAGCAGTCTCTTCACTTTAAAGCAATGTGTTCATTTATATAACCATTTATTTCTGTTTTCTGTTTATTCACAAAACTGAAGATGACATGCATCCCTTATTACATCAAGGCTATTTCTGTATCTTAACAAATTGTGTTGGTTTGGGTTAGGGTAAGGGTTAGGGTTAGGGTTAGTCCGTATTAAACGAAGACCTATGCAACCATTAATTCTGTTTTCTGTTTATTCACAGAACCGAAGATGACAGGCATCCCTAATTACTTCAAGGCTATTTCTGTATCTTAACAAACTGTGTTAGTTTTACTCGTACCCCGTCTAAGAGAATATTGTTTTTACTCCCATTTAATTCTTTTTAAATAGACATTGACTTACAAAATATATTTTAATATGTGCCTTAATTACATAAGGGCTACTTATTTATCTTAACAAATCATGTTGGGTGTGTTATATCCTTTTTGGAGCAAATTGTTTCTACTACCGTTGTGCATTGTACTGTTTGCGTTTTTTTTGGATAGATCTTGACTTGTTTAATTAAAATTATATGAGGATATGTGTTTAGTTCTTATGATTCAATATATGGTTGCACTGTTTAATAGGAATATAATTTACCTTCTTAAACAGGCATTTGTATATAATAAAATCCATTAGTTTTATTGCTCAAATGAGAAATGCATCTATGTTATGAATGATCGTGGATAAATATTATATTACTGAAGTCTTCTTTGTGTGTATGTGTGTATATTTAGATACAAATTGATTTTTTAATGGATGTACTCCAATATATTGTTTGAGTAAAACATGCAACACATTTACCACTATTTTAAAAAAAGCACACCTGTGAAATGTAGATTTGTGTTTGTGTGTGTTATATTGTTGAAATATATCTTGATGTAACCATTTTTCAGCGGATTTGTTCATGAACTTACCTGACCTAGATGATTTAAGTCTACTTAATTGTGATTTATACTATTTGACTCAATACAATCGGTATATATACTAAGTGTTTTTACCATTGACACGCTTTTTATTGTATACATCTGGTATCGGCATTCTCAGTATTCTATGTATGATTATAGCATTGTGATGGGTTATTTCATAACATACATAAGGTATTTATGGGAATCGCAATGGTTTTTTATAATTAAAAGTCACTTTCAATGATCTTATTCTCTGACCGAACTACTATGGAATAATGTTTGTAAGACACTTACACCTATAAAGAGTTCAAAAAGGGGGCTTAATAAATACAATAACCCAGTAATATTAAAAGGCGCACAGCATAAGACATCATTATATTGTATTTTTATTTAACATGTGTTTGTTTGTTGTTGTTTTTTTACGTTTTGCATCGAATTATCAAACACAATTTGGATACACCTTTACTAGAGATGCTTGCGTGATTCATTCGTCAATATTCTTGATTTGGATTTCGAAGCTTCGCATAATATACTGTTCGTTTTTCGAAATTTATGCTGATTTTTTCATACCTGTGTAAAATAATCGCTTTTATATTTTATTAGTAAAGAAGACCTCTCAGCGCATGTCTTCGGCTGATATTCTCACGGACGATGAGAAAGACAATCGTGAGACGGGCGATCTTTCAGCTTACCAGTTCCCCTTAGCCAAATCTTCGCTACAAGACCAATACGAGGCAATGTTGCGTAGAAATGACCCAATGGCAAATGTTAAAAAAGTCAAGAAAGCACATAGGAACCCTTGGCATTAAGCCAGACTAAGTCCGTTATACAAGTTTGATAAATGAAGATCGATTTATTCACATAAATATCAAGATTGTATGACAGTTCATAGAAACATATTCAACAGGGTTGAATAGCACAAACATATTTTCGGGAAACGGTTACGAAGAAATGGCAGTCAATGTTTTATAATGAATGGATTTGAATAAGAAGTTCAATGTTTAAATTACAATCATATATCATATGTCAACCTGAAAACCCATTAACCGTAATCCATTGGCAATATTAGGTTTACTCTATAGGGGTAATTTTATTTAATTCGAATAATCGAAGAAAAATCATGTTTAGTAAGCTATTTAAATATTAACATCGTACATACTAATCACATTTTTCATGCATCAATCACACAGGCGTTTAGTCATTGACTCACTGTAGAGATTAGATAGTATTATTTATATTTAGATTCATTTTCCTCATTCGTCCAGACATTTGGCTAAGGTGGAAAAGGTAACTGAAAGGTAGAACGTTGCGTTATATATATATATAATATATAGCGTTAAATTGCCTTTTCGAACGTAAATAATCATATCGTTTTCATAGCTCGCAAAGATCATTTGTATATTCTGGCATAGCTAAACACGGGTTAATATTGCTAGAACCGTAAGTTAAATATCCAGTTATTGTTTGTGAGAATTGTAGTATAGTTGGTATTGTTTGAGTATCACAACTGATGTTTGATAACGACTGCTACATTAAAGCGTTGTTTATAGTTTTGTGCACTACGATATTTGTACGTATTTCAAATATATTGTACATTTTTTGCGTTTTCACTTGCCTTTTTTGGTACTCAGCCAAATGTTTGGACGCTTGAATCCTTGCATGACAGTCACTGAAAATGTGTGAATGTTGGTGTTTATTAAATTTTGTCTGTTTGACAATTGCTGTATTTAAAATTTGTATATTCTTTCTTTTAATACATAAAGTGAAATACAGAATTCTTGTTTATTTTATAGTTATAGCAGAGGGCGTCATCAAAGGTCGCCGTGGAATAGTTGATATGGTGTCCGCCTAGCGACCGTGAGGTCACGGTTTAGATCACCATTTTGGGAGCGTTCTTTAGATCACCCCAGAGACACTAAGTACTGGTTTGAGTCCCAGGAAACGGAGTCGAGAGCGTTTCAAATAAGCCCCATGCTTTCTAAGCAATCGAGCTAAGATAAATAGGTTTAAACTAAAGGTCAGAAAAGTACCCGTTACGCATTGTAATCCCGTCATGCGCTAGTTGTGTACTGATCATCCCACATTTGTGTTATACACATTAAGGCGTTCCAACTGCAGCTCTTCCAGGGTGCAGGATCAACGGGCTTCACAGATGATTACACACGGGCTGGACAGAATAAAAACACACCGTTAAGAAATTAATTTTTTCAAATATCTTAAGTTATTGAAATATGTTTGCAAAAAGTTATTTGAAAAAAAGCACCATTTACCGATGTGTTTACATCCATTAAAAGCCATTAGTTAACTCCATAAAGTCACGTGATCCTGCGCCATGTATACATAGGCGAACAAATGCGAGGTTTACCAATCAGACAGCTAGCCCTACCATGCGCTTATCGAACGAACTTAAGATGCTTTGGACATAATTGATGATAAAACTGTATGACGGACATAACTTCTTAATTCAGTTCTTCGACTTTAAATGAGTTGCAATAACGCTTACCCGATGAACGAATACACACGTTTATGTGTGCAAGACAGACATGACGATATAAACGAAGCGAGATGTAGGGTGAGGTTTGAACTGAAGTATATGCGGGCCTTTTTAAAGCAGTTTTCAATTAACCTAATTTTGTTGAACAAATTACAACTCCTTTATGTATGATGTCTATCATAATATTCCAATTTAAGAATTATGTAAATCCAAAAACCAATTCATTCGATAAAGTCTTGTAAATATCAGTTTGTATTTCATTTAATGCAAGTTGACAATTGCCTGTATACTTCTTTACACGGAGTAACATACCAAATGTGCATTCTGTTTAACTGTGTCGTTTTTAATTGACTTAAATTTATATTATGTATGTGTTATTTTTACTTAAAACATATGTTGTTATGGTGTATTTTTATTAAAGCCGATAAGCTATGCATGCTTACGTCCAATTGATTAACCTACCTACTATGTCCGATTCTTATCAGACCAATCTCTTAAATGATAAAAGCTTTGGTCATTGTAATAAACGGTCGATGCAAAGCGTTGACTTTAACAGTTTTAAGGCACACCAAAGCTCACACTTATAGCACAGCAATTATAACATGAAAAGGGATGTAAACAATTGACAACATACTCATCACGAAACACACAAATTCACATAGCGTATATGATGATAATGCTAGTTCCACAAGAAGCGACTAAGATCGTATTGCTTAATGTTTGCCAAATTTAAATACCAACTGTTTGGCAACCATGTGTTGTCTACATTACATGTTCTTCGCAAAACAACAGCATGAAGCATTGGGAAATATGGATGTGTAAAGATCTATAAATCTTAAATAATAACAGCCGATTAAATAAAAACTGACACATTTGTCGCATGTATTTCTCCCTCCGTCTGAAATAAAGCAAAACCACTGTAGTTATATGCAAACCAGTTTGCGATTATTGTTTTCAAATCAAAATGTATCTCATTAACAACATGAAACGTTTATTATGGTAACAAGTGTGGGCTACTGAGCACCGCAAGGGCCATCAATTCCATCCAATATGGACGTAACTCTATCCTTATTTTTTTAAACTGTTTATTCGTTATGGCCACTTGCATTAAGTATTGTAATAATGTCAAAACATTTAAAACATTTGACACAATATCCGGTTTTCTGCGTATGCGCCTTACACTTTTTTATAGAAATCTAATTACTTTGTGGCTGATGTATTCGTTTAGAGCTTATGTATCTGTTTGCATCCCTGTATTTACACGTGAAATGTGAAATTGTAATTTGGCACATCTCATAATAAGGAAGCTAGTTTAGGACGGTGTCGTAATTGTATGATTGCTAAAGATTGTATTAGCATTGTATATTTACATAGTTGTGTGGTGGTATTGAGATCTGTATTTGTAGGATTCAGGGTTGTAGCACAATGGCGCTCCCACATATATTTTTAAAACCTGAAAACCAAGTAAATAATTCCATTATTACCATTGACGATTTCAAGACGAAATGTATACAGTTGCACTATAATTTAAACGCATTCTAAAACCTTCAAAGCAACTAAAACCGGGTTCTAAAATCTTTATGATTTTTAATGTCAAGTATCCTCATATATATCAACAATACATATACGTATAAATAAAAATACTTTTTAAAAAAGTGGTTGTACATAAGAAGTACTGTTTGAGGGCAAAACTTCATATTGTTACAAATATAAATGAATTGACTTCACAATTAAATCACTGTGTTGTGTTGTTTGTGTTCTTTTGCGAAAGTATTAGTTTAATATATAAACGCTTTAATTTTCCTTTATAAGAAACCGTCGGTAGGTATTTTCTGTTTCGAAAAAAATAATTATTATTTACCAGTTTTGTTTATGCAATTGCGATTAAAAATACTATGTAAAACTATTGTGAAGCTCTTTATTAATCAGACAAAATTCTTATGAATAGAAAACAAATTTAAAAATACGTCTTCTAACGGCTGACGTGAATTTGTTTATTGTAGAATGTCTTAATGTTCCGAACCGGAATTAAACAAGAAAAAAATCCATATAATTACAAGTATTTAATATCTAGCAATTAAATTCAATATTATACATAGCTTATAACCACATTAACAAAGAACTCAATTCTCACTGTATACATATATACTAACAACGCAAACTGAAATTATGAACTTTTGAACACCATAGTGAAATATAGTTAACATGTTTATTATTTTTATTTTTATATTGCAAAGCCTTATCATAATTGAAATCGTTTTCACATTGTTGTTGTGTGTTTACCTCATAAACAACTTATTGTTATAATAGTTGGCTAATAAACCCTTGCGGTTTAATCTATACGCATGAAAATACAAATGATTCTTTTAGGCCGATGGACACAGATTAATGGAACATTATTTCATAAAATGCATTAGATCTTTGTATTAACCGTTTTGGCGTTATTGAACTGTATTGTTAAAGGCATGTTACAAACAAAGAATACATGAAAAGTAACGGACACGATTTTCCCCTATATGATAATCACAACTTAGCATATGGTCTATGCTTTGTCACCTTTGGTGAAACATGTCTAATTCATCTCGTTTCAAACACATGTCGTTTCGTTATTAGGTTGTAGGTGTTTCAAAGTTTATTGTCTGATCCATGACACATACACTATAATACATAAAATAACACAATTTAAAAACATTCATGGCCAATCTTATAGATTTAAACGATGCCGTCTCGCGAATGTGTGAGGTTTGTCGATATGTTTGTGAGGAAGGGGAATGATTTACAGTTTCTGCAGTCCCGTATAGGCAACAGTTTATTTATATTGGCATGTTAGTATATTTTGGTATCGCTTCAGTTGCTTTGAAGGTTTGTAAGAACTTAACTTCGTATCTGAACTCAATGGGTATGCACATTTTAGCGGAGATAAAAACGTAAATGTGTAACAATGAACGCATAAACATACAGTATAAGCCTATACGTGAAAGATTCAATGAACTGCATTTATGATAATAAGCATTAAAAGTTGTATCGCTCACTTTGTTTACCCAGTGCGCGACTCATATCTGATATTGACAAGTGACTCACTCACTTTGTTTACCCAGTGCGCGACTCATATCTGATATTGACAAGTGACTGACTCACTTTGTTTTCCCAGTGCGCGACTCATATCTGATATTGACAAGTGACTCGCTCACTTTGTTTCCCCAGTGCGCAAGTCATATCTGATATTAACAAGTGACTCGCTCACTTTGTTTTCCCAGTGCGCGACTCGTATCTGATATTGACAAGTGACTCGCTCACTTTGTTTTCCCAGTGCGCGACTAATATCTGATATTGACAAGTGACTCGCTCACTTTGTTTTCCCAGTGCGCGACTCATATTTGATACTGACAAGTGACTCGCTCACTTTGTTTTCCCAGTGCGCGACTCATATCTGATATTGACAAGTGACTTGCTCACTTTGTTTTCCCAGTGCGCGACTCATATCTGATATTGACAAGTGACTCGCTCACTTTGTTTCCCCAGTGCGCGACTCATATCTGATATTGACAAGTGACTCGCTCACTTTGTTTTCCCAGTGCGCGACTCATATCTGATATTAACAAGTGACTCGCTCACTTTGTTTTCCCAGTGCGCGACTCATATCTGATATTGACAAGTGACTCGCTCACTTTGTTTTCCCAGTGCGCGACTCATATCTGATATTAACACGTGACTCGCTCACTTTGTTTTCCCAGTGCGCGACTAATATCTGATATTGACAAGTGACTCGCTCACTTTGTTTCCCCAGCGCGCGAGTCATATCGATATTGACAAGTGACTCGCTCACTTTGTTTCCGCAGTGCGCAAGTCATATCTGATATTGACAAGTGACTCGCTCACTTTGTTTTCCCAGTGCGCGACTCATATCTGATATTGACAAGTGACTCGCTCACTTTGTTTTCCCAGTGCGCGACTCATATCTGATATTGACAAGTGACTCGCTCACTTTGTTTTCCCAGTGCGCGACTCATATCTGATATTGACAAGTGACTCGCTCACTTTGTTTCCCCAGTGCGCAAGTCATATCTGATATTGACAAGTGACTCGCTTACTTTGTTTTCCCAGTGCGCGACTCATATCTGATATTGACAAGTGACTCGCTCACTTTGTTTTCCCAGTGCGCGACTCATATCTGATATTGACAAGTGACTCAATCACTTTGTTTTCCCAGTGCGCGACTCATATCTGATATTTACTCGCTCACTTTTTCGAAGAGTCAAAACGTTAGCTGCATGTTATCATTACATGTTTTCTCTATTTTTATAATAAGGCAATAAAACAGTCAGATGTGTGAAACTGTTTAATATTTTATTACCGTATTTTGTTAAACAATTGCAATGTAAGGCTGTTTATCATCGACGTTTATACGAAAATCTTTGATATTGGTAGGAATTACATTTCACACCGGATTTGTGAACTGACGACGATTCACGTCAACATTTCTACCAAAAAGTCAAACATTTGACTTAAACAGAACAATTGTGGTTTTATGAGCGTTATCTCTAAATTAATTGTTATTTAAACTGATGTTTTTACGTACTACTACGGTTGACTCATAGTGTGTTTGTTTAGCACTTTACAGTCTATTGTGTTTCAATTATTCAAATATCGATAAATTTAAATTATAAACCGACCAATAACGCTTGTCAATAAGCACATTTGACTGCGATATGTCCTATTTTTTCTAACAGAGTAAAAAAATAGCAAAAACAACGAAACAATGTTATGAACATTTAATAATGGTATGTTAATGTGTGCAAGTGTAAGTTCAAGCATTTCACAAACATGGAACATCAAAACTCGGACGCTCGAACACAATTTCTCACCAGAAACGATTTTAATGTGTTGGACAATGAGACTTTCAGTCAAAATGGCGGACCTTGGTCAACGGCTACAAGAGAGAAAAAGCGGCCTCGGGTAAACACGGGCAGCAGTAACAGTGAGTACGAACGGTCTCAAACATTGTCGGACTACGAGAGTCTCTCACTTGATGCTAAGCTGTCTATGCTGTTCCAGGAAATGAAAGGCATATCTCATAAAGTTGACAGTTGTCTGAACTTGCAAAACCAAGTAAACACTATGGAAACAACAATGTCTAACTATGATCGGCAAATTAAGCTACTAGAGTACAAGTCAATAGATCTCGAAGCTACATGTAGGTGTCGCCGAAATAACCTTTTAATCAGTGGTATCCCAGAGGACAGTGATGGAAATTGTCTCCATAAAATATCAACTTTCTTGAGAGAGAAACTCGAGATCGACCCCTGTCCTCCTATCCCCCGAATACACAGACTGGGGAAATTCCGGCACGGCTCCACACGACCCATCATTATATACTGTCTGGATTTCCGTGATACTGAGCACATCCTCTCGAATGCTAACAAGCTCCGCGGAACACTTTTTCACATAAATAGAGATTATCCACGCGAGATTGTTGATGCTCGCAAGCAATTATGGCCACAGTTCAAGCGCCTCCGCCAAGAATATCCAAAAAGCAAGGCATAATATATCCAGCCAAAATCATTCAAGATGGTCGCGTTGTCGCTTATGCCTTTCCGAACTGGGATACGATCATGCAAGACAGCCGTGTTACAAAGTACAACAATTTTTTCACAAACACACAGTATGCTCCAGCTAGAAATGTAAACAGATCCCACACACAGCCAGCTATGTCACAGGCTCCTCGTGCCCAGTCCAACGACTCGAACAAGACTGTGTCGCAGGAGCGTAGCCAGCGCGATGCTTCCCCTGTGCTTGAGCGCAGGACTCCGCGAAAGCAACAATCGCCATCGCCTTCCCGGAGGAGGAATCGTCGCCCACACGCACGTAGCAGGGACCACCCAAACTGCCAGTCGGAAACGGCCAAACACGCACCCCGCAGGGATCCCCCAAACCGCCAGTCGGAAACGGCCCAACATGCATCTCGCAGGGATTCCCCAAACCGCCAGTCGGAAACAGCTCAACAGCTTGGCTCATCGCAGCCTCAACCACCGATACAGCGCCCATGGGACGCATCTGGATCCAGGAACACACCAAACCGGGGCGGAGCTCACTAGGACCCCGGGGAAAGACACTGTGCCTCTACCCTGAAAAACAGTAACATTAAATTAGGTTGCTTAAACGTTAGTGGACTGGGAAAAAGACTGTTTATACCTGAATTTCAAAACTTTATTAACAATTATGATTTATTTTGTGTCTCTGAAACTCATGCTGATGAAACCGACATTCTGGACATTCAAAATTTTATCTTCTTTCATAAGCACCGTTCTAAAGAATATAAAAGAAAATCCGGAGGCATTGGCGTTTATGTAAGAGAAAGTATTTCTCCACATGTCTTACCAAATTCCACAGATTCTATGGCTAAAAATTTATAATACAATTACTGGATTTGACCAAGACCTAATACTAGGATCGATTTATATACCTCCTGAAAATTCGCGTTTTTACTCTCCCGATGAATTGAATATACTTGAAGACGCACTGTCCTTATATTGTAATAATAATAAATATGTATTCCTAGCTGGAGATGCGAACAGTAGAGTAGGGACACTTAAAGATTTCATTCTTCCTGATCCCCACACTAATAAACTTTTCGGAATAGATGTTGACCTCGAAAATGACCTGTACAAACACACTTTACTTGTAAACCTTTCTGTCCCCCTAAATAGAAACTCTTTGGACAAACGTACAAACACTCATGGTTTCTTACTGCTTGATATGTGTAAAAACAATAATATGTTCATCATAAATGGCAGATTATTTAAGGATGAAACAATTGGCGCGTTTACTTTCAGGGACAAATCAGTCATTGATTATGTGTTGGCAACTGCAGAGAGCTTCAATTTTATAACAGACTTTGAAACTATAGAAACTGACCCTTTATTCTCAGATGGTCACAATGTGCTATCATGGGACATCTCTACCGTACAACCACAAAGCAAAAAACCAGTTAACACTAACAATTCTAGCTGCTCTACCTGGAAACAAGACCAAAAAGACCAATTTATAATTAACATTAACAAACCCCAATTAGAGGAGTTATATCTGAGCCTAAATACATACCCCCAATCACAACAAACATTGGACTATATCACACATGAATTGCAAAACATCTTTGAAAATGCCTCCTCAAAAACATTTATAAACCAAAATCCAAATTAAAGAAACAATTATCCCAACAATAAACCATGGTTTGGGCCCAAATGTCACCAATCAAGAAATCAATATCATGAAGCAAAAGCCAAATACAATATTAATAAAAATAGTGATAATAAATTAAGTTTGAAACATGCCAGCAATCATTATAAAAGGACTATCAAATTTTATGTTAATAAAGAAAAACTAAGCACCAGTGCTGAATTACGTGCAATGAATGACAAAAACCCAAAAAAATACTGGAAGTTCATTAGGGGTCTCAAATCAAAAACAAAAGAAACCAGCTCTCCACCACTTGAATCTTTTCACGAACACTTCAAAGTGATAAATAAAAATTCAATAGACGATAACCGTTTCAACAATGATATAGAAGATATACCCAACACAAATGATTTTTTAAATATGGAAATAAGCCAGGATGAAATTTGCGAATGTATACTAAAACTGAAAAATTCAAAAGCATCTAGTCCTTCCGATCACATATTAAATGAATACATCAAATCAACAAAAGATATCTTGCTCCCTTTTTACACTAAATTGTTCAACTGTGTCCTACAAACAGGTATTATCCCACTATCCTGGCTTGAAGGCACTATAATTCCAATTTTTAAAAACAAAGGGGCCCAACTGAACCGAGCAATTATAGGCCCATAACACTGCTCAGCTGTATGGGCAAATTGTTTACCTCAATTTTGAACCAAAGACTAAACACTTTTCTTGAATTAAATAAGATATTAGAGGAAAATCAAGCTGGCTTCCGTAAGGGTTATTCTTGCGCAGACCATATTTTCACCCTTCATGCATTAATAGAGATAATTAAAAAACGCAAACAAAAACTTTTCTGCGCCTTCATTGATTTTTCGCAGGCGTTCGATAAAGTGTGGAGAGCTGGTCTCTGGCATAAAGTACTAGGCACGCAAATTAATGGCAACTTTTTCAGAGTTCTTTTAAATATGTACAGTAACATAAAATCATGCGTTTCCCTAAATGGAGAATGCTCCCAGTACTTTTTGTCAGAAATAGGAGTAAGACAAGGAGAAAATTTATCCCCAGTACTTTTCCCGCTTTTTTTTAATGACCTTCATTCATACCTGCATATAAATGGATCTGTTGGGGTTGAACTTATCAACCCAGATACTGCAATATTGTGGCTTAAGCTTCTGGTCCTATTGTATGCAGATGACACCGTCATTGTCTCAAGTAGTGCCTCTGACCTGCAAAACAGCCTTAACACGTTTCATAATTATTGCAAAAACTGGTACCTGAATATTAATATTACAAAAACAAAAGTTATTATCTTTGGCGCTAGACAAACAAGGAACTTTAATTTTAAATGTGGAAATAACACAATTGAAATAACAAAAACGTATCACTATCTTGGCGTCACATTCTCTAGTAATGGATCTTTCTTAAACGCCCGCAAACATGTAAAAGAACAAGCCTCAAAAGCCATGCACCTTCTTTGGACTCGTGTTAACAATGCAAATTTACCTATCGACTTAGCTTTTAAACTCTATTATTATTATTATTATTTAATTACCATTATTATTACTAAATTATTGTTTAAGCACAAATGCTATTCTTGAAAACCAATGTTAATTTTTATCTCTCCCATTTTGCGAACTTAATTTAAAACTTACAAACAATCAATGTAACTGTTAAAACTGTTAAGTGATTCAAACTGCTTATATTAATATGACTTCCCCCTATACCAAAATGTCCCACACTTGATCCGGAAACAAACAATATATTTTGTACTGTGTATATTATATGTTCCCCATGTTGTATCTATGTATACCTGGGAGTAATAAAGTATTGTTCTGTTCTGTTCTGTTCATAAAATCGGGTGCTTATTAAGGGAATAGGTATTTGTTTATTTCCGTTTAATCAATAATCATGTGCATGTGTTACGTATTGTCCCAGAACAGCAATAAAAGAATAAGCTACATAAAAGTAGCTTTTATGAACAAGAACTACAAAAACACATTAGGCCAGAGTTTTATTATTTTCTGTTTAACGGGATTTTTTTTTGAAAGTTTGAGTAGGAGGAGGTAAAAAATAAAAATAAAAACTCAAAAAAGTTTCGTAGGAAACAAAAATAAAATTAAGCATAATAAAAAAATATATTTTTATTTTTGGACATTACTAAAAACAGTAAAAATAACTACCTGTAAACTTGCCTGGTATTGCCAGACAGTGTCCAGTCAGTATTAAGTGTGAGGGGTCCCAAAAAAGTATAAAAACATGAAAAGAAGTTAAATGTTTAAGCAAGCTTTTGAGGACACACAAATTGTTGAAAAAGCAGATGGTGTCGATCACAACAGCATACCACGAGCATTCCTGCTCAGGTGAGCTAATAGTAAGAACAAATACAGCTAATTAACAGTTTTACAGGGGTCAGCCTAGGGTCAAATTTTAGGGAGAAGTGACTTTTGTCTTGACTGCCATTTTTTAGGGAGAAGTCAGGAGAAATAAGGAGAAGTCTTGTTTCATTCTGTTTTATCTTGTAATTATTTGCATTAGTGTTTACCCTTTTAAATTACTGAATACAAGATGTGCATTATGAATCCTTCTTATTCAATTCTCTTTATAGTTAATTAAATCAACAATCAAGTAAAAAGAAAACAATACAATATACAACCCTCTTACGGCATTCAAGTGTGCATGAACGCGCTTAATATAAATTGTATTTACATACACTACCCATCCACCCCACAATTAAAAACTTTTTTTTTTTTGGGGGGGGGGAGGTATTTTGGTATTATACATAAATATTTAATATTTATTTTGTCTTCTAAATAAAACATTATAATTACCCTATACTCAAATTCCAGTAGAAACAACAATAAAAACATTTACATACACAAGTCTTTGACAATCACAACAGTGTTACCAAATGACGTCAATTAAGGTAGCGCACCTCTAATGATTTCCCGCGATAATTTTACGATCATTGGCGATCTTCAATGATCGGTTATTTCCGAGAGATGCATTTTATTTTTTTCAAACTTCGAATTTTGATATGTGTTTACCTAATTCATTTAGAATACATTATTTTCACTATAAAGAATGACTTTGATCCAATTATCATCTGAAAAATACGATTTCGCGATTTCTTCAAAGATCGACGAGCCTTTTTATCTGTTTACTTATGGATATCTAATTTAAGGTTGCACTGATGTGAAGTTGTCGTGGCCGAGTGGTTAAGGCGATGGACTAGAAATCTTTTGGGATCTTCCCGCGCAGGTTCGAATCCTGCCGACATCGCATACTTTGTGCGACGCGTTTTATTTCTTTTCTAACGTAATTTGATTTAATATAGCATATTACCTATGTTTATTGTTAAATATGTTGAAAATTGTATGCACATCCTTCAATTTTATAAATTAAAACAACGTTATGTCTAAATTGGATAATTTACTGCTGAAAATACAAATGATGCATGTTGCATTTTTATTTTTATTTCAAAAAGTAAACGGTAAATCTGTCTATTTCTTGGTATTTTTTGCTGTATATAGTGTTTCTATAAAAAATTAGTTAAAAATATAACTTAAATGATACTATTTTGAATTTTATGACACTTTGTTTTTAACCGACCCAATTTTAACTTGGCTGAAATCCCTTACATTTCATGGCGCTATTCCAAATTTGTAAAAAATAAATGTCTGTAAAAGAATACTTATTTCATCTTGTTTAAATTTTAAACACCTTTACTGCATCTGTACACACCAACTGCATGCCCATATTTGGAAATTTGAATGAATTATGGAGTTTTTATATACCCCAGGGGTGAAAATAAATTGGACAAAAGACGAGCGTGAGGGTGATTTTGAAAAAATCGGTATTTTTTTGTTTAAAAGCATGGAAAGCATACCTACAAATTTGCATGTAGTTCAGTGAAATGATGCTGATAAGGAAAATACTTAAATTATATTTGGATATGTGCCCATTAGGGGTGCGCTACCTTAAACCAATCCCTCGAAAAGCAAGCTGTCAATGCTGTCGGTAGACATCAAAGGTCTTTGATATTGGGGCCGATTTCTAGCAGTTAAAACTGTAAACTTGTAACACCTCAGCAGGTGGAAAATGGCAGACAGACAGACAGACAGACAGACAGACAGTTTATTCAGACTTATACACAAGTACATCGTCTTCATACTTAAGTTTACATATTATTTTCTGTCACGTAACTAGGTATAACAAATAAACATTACATAACATAAATATACATTTAGGAATACAAATACAAATCAACTATCAAAGCGGTAATGAAACTTATGGAACAGTATTATTCAGAATCGTATTTCTTATAACAAGCGCTTCTTTTATATATTTACATACATTGTAAATTACTGATTTGTCACATGAAAGTAATAACTTGTGGAATTTATATACAGATGGGTTTACATAATAAATACGGCTTATAAATTTTTTCCTTAAATCAGAATAACAGCGGCATATACAAATAAAATGGTATTCATCTTCTAAATCCAAGTAATTGCAACATAAACAATAACGTTCATTACGTGGTATGTTATTTTGGGCGTATCTGCCAGTTTGAATTCTCAAAGGATGTGCAGAGACTCTTAGTCTTACAAAAAATAATCGCAGACGTCTAGGAAGTAAGTCTAAATATGTTTCATATTCCAAACAGCTTTTAAAAACTTTATACATATCTAATACCGTACTATTATTCATTTTACCGTACCACTCTTGTTTAAAATTGTCAACAAGTCTACATTTAAACTCGCTAATAAAACTATTAACTTGAACAACGTTTGGATTTTCAAATACATAACCAAATCCAAAATTATTTAACATGCTCTTGACATTTGAGACCCAGTTCGTATAACCTTTATTACAATCGTTCAAGGCTTGTTTGTACACATTTTGCATTATGATATTTTCATTTCTCAAAATTTTAAACTAATATTTAATAATTTTAACAAATCTGTTTATATACAATGGATATCTACCTAATTCTCCATAAACAGCAACATTACATGTATTTATTTTCACCTGCAGCAAGCGTTTGCAAAATTTTAAATGTATACGTTCTATATCATCTGACTTCGTGAAACCCCACACTTCTGAGGCATAATTTAATATAGAACCCACAAAAGAGTCAAATAACTGGCAAAATATTTTCGGTTTTATGTCAAATTCATTGCATTTAAACAATAATGTATTCAATGCTTTAAGGGCTTTACCAACCAAATGTTCTTGGTTTAATTTAAAACTTCCAGTATAATTCAACACCGTGCCTAAATAGTTAAAGTTATCAACAACTTCGATATAATTACCATTGTATGACCATTTTTCATTTTCTTTTAATCCCCCTCTTTTCCGAAAAACCATTATTTTAGTTTTTGCAGTGTTAACATTTAGCCCCCAAGCATTGCAGTATACATACAATTTATCTAAATGTGATTGGACCTCAGCAGGTGACTTGCCTAAAATAGCCATGTCATCGGCAAAAAGTAATAAAATCAACACAATATCATCTATACTCAAACCAGAGTTAATGCTATCTTGTAAGTAAAGTTCAAGATCTTCGACAAATAAAGAAAACAAGATCGGCGACATTACCTCCCCTTGCCTCAGTCCAACCGCATAGCTAAAATAATCTGAATAAGATGAACATGATTTAACACGTGACTTAACATTCGCATACATATCCTTCACTATTCTAAGCAATTTACCTTGTATACCAGACTTAAACATTTTCAACCATAATGCATTGCGGTAAATACTATCAAAACATTTTAACATATCGACGTAAATAACATACAAACGTTTATTTTCATTCAAATAATTTTGAACAATTGACATCAGAATAAAAATAGCATCAATGGCCTGAAGGCATTGATCAATACTACGTTACCGGCAGCATGCAGTACTGTCAGATACAGCATTAATACATGAGCTCCATAGAGGATGCAATGTGTGAAAACTATCGGAGAATTAACTTTATTTTTATTTGTATTTATTTATTTTTATTGGGTGTGAGGAAATAAATTGTGTTGGCTGGAATTTAAATAGGAGGTTGCTTTACAGGTATTGTTTGTTTATGGATTTACTTGAAAATTAGGACAAAATGAATTTCATCCGATAAACAAAAAACATGATGTAACACCAACCTATTTTTCGGATGTGTGCTATATTCGGACATACTTTTTCGCCGATAAAATGTTTAGACTTCGGGGTGTTTTCAAAATTATTTGTTTTGTAAAAACAGCATTGTTTAGTAAAACAGCCAAGGCTTAAATACACTATTAACTTTTTTAGAAGAACACTTATTGTTGGATGCGGAGGAAAAAAATAAAAATAAAATTATTTTTTTCCATTTTATTTTTATTTCACTTTTCGGAAAATTGGATACGGCGCTCCCGTTAAACAGAAGATCAAAATACTCTGGCCGTATTTATGTTATTTTCACAATGAATATGTTGATAAATGTTGTTGCATGTTCTGGCACTCTCTACACAGGGAGCAAGATAACGCGACTTTGTGGGGTTTCCCCATTAAATTTAATGGATGTAAACACAACGGTTAGTGGTGCTTTATTGAAAATAACTCTTTAAAACTATTTTTCTTAAGAATTTCAACTAGTGCATAAAAGACAGATGTGTATGCTGCTAATAGCATTGTGAAATACATAAGATTTACTTAATTTAATAGGCCTGTGTTCTTGTTCAAAATTCGATTTGTACTACACGGCTATGCTTCTCGCAATGTGAAATTATGTCACTGATTTAAGACGTTTTCAATGATTTTTTCTTATACCTTAAGATATCGGCACAAATTGCAAGTTATACTGTCTTTTATGCAATAAAGATTGTTTGCAAATGCATTTCAATAACTTAGGATATTTGCAAAAATAAAGTTCCTAACGGTGTGTTGACATTCTGTCCAGCACGTGTGTAGACCCCTAAAAACCCCATCGATATTGCATCCTAAATAAATAAAATAATAATAATAATAATAATAATAACATTATAATAATATCACAATAATAATAAAAGAATTGCTGCTACTGCAGCTGCTGCCGTCGCTGATGACGATGAAGATAATAAAAATAATAATTATAATAATACTTATACTACTGCTACAGGTACTGATTTTGCAGCTGCTGCTGATGATGATGATGATGGAAATAATAATAATAATAATAATAATTAATATTATTGTTATGAGATACTATTATTATTATTATTATAGTTATAATAATAATAATTATTATTATTATTATTGTTATTATTATTGTTATTATTATTATTATTATTATTATTATTATTATTATTATTAGCTCATCTATTTTTTGAAAAAAAATTATGAGCTATTGTCATCACCTTGGCGTCGGCGTCGGCGTCGGCGTCGGCGTCTGCGTCGGCGTCGGCGTCGGCGTCCGGTTAAGTTTTACGTTTAGGTCCACTTTTCTCAGAAAGTATCAATGCTATTGCATTCAAACTTGGTACACTTACTTACTATCATGAGGGGACTGGGCAGGCAAAGTTAGATAACTCTGGCATGCATTTTGACTGAATTATGTGCCCTTTTTATACTTAGAAAATTGAAAAGTTTGGTTAAGTTTTGCGTTTAGGTCCACTTTTTTCAGAAAGTATCAATGCTATTGCATTCAAACTTGGTACACTTACTTACTATCATGAGGGGACTGGGCAGGCAAAGTTAGATAACTCTGGCGTGCATTTTGACAGAATTATGTGCCCTTTTTATACTTAGAAAATTGAAAATTTTGGTTAAGTTTTGTGTTTAGGTCCATTTTATTCCTTAAGTATCAAAGCTATTGCTTTCATACTTGCAACACTTACTAACTATCATAAGGGGACTGTGCAGGCAAAGTAATGTAACTCTGACTGGCATTTTGAGAGAATTATGTGCCCTTTTTATACTTAGAAAATTGAAAATTTGGTTATGTTTTGTGTTTAGGTCCACTTTATTCCTACAGTATCAAAGCTATTGCTTTCATACTTGCAACACTTATTAACTATCGTAAGGGGACTGTGCAGGCAAAGTTATGTAGCTCTTACTGGCATTTGGACGGAATTATGGGCCCTTTATACTTAGAAAATTGAAAGTTTGGTTAAGTTTTGTGTTTTGGTCCACTTTACCCCTAAAGTATCATAGATATTGCTTTCATACTTGGAACACTCGCAAACTATCATAAGGGTACAGTAAAGGGACAAGTTGCATAACTCTGGATGTCATTTTTACGGAATTATGGCCCTTTTTTGACTTAGTAACTTTGAATATATGGTTAAATTTTGTGTTTCGATCCACTTTACTTCTAAAGTATCAAGGCTATTGCTTTCAAACTTCAAATACTTTCATGCTATCATGAGGTTACTGTACCTGGCAAGTTGAATTTTACCTTGACCTTTGAATGACCTTGACTCTCAAGGTCAAATTATTAAATTTTGCTAAAATTGCCATAACTTCTTTATTTATGATTAGATTTGATTGATACTTTGACAAAACAACTCTTACCTGACATACCACAATAAACTCCACCCAAACCATCGCCCGTGCCCCCCCCCCCACTCCCCCCCCCACTCCCCCCCCCCCGAATGCCCCCCTCCTATTTTTTTTTTTTTTTTTTTTTTTTTTATATTATCTCACAACCACCACACCCTCACACTATACCCCCCCCCACCCCACCCCCTCCCCAATTTTTTTTTTAAATGGTTAAAAAACAAAACAATTTATTTTGCTTATTTTATGTTTGAAATACCGTCCAACCATCGCACCCAAGAATCCCCCCCCAACCCCCCACCCGAATCCCCCCCCCCCCCAAATTTTTTTCTTTTTTTTTTTTTTTTAAGATCATCTCACAAATAACCACCACACCCTCACACTATACTCCCCCCCCCCACCTCACCCCCCCCCCCCCAATTTTTTTTTTAAACGGTTAAAAAAACACAAATATTTATTTTTATTATTTTATGTTTGAAATACCGTCCAACCATCGCACCCAAGAATCCATACCCCCGACCCCCCACCCCCCCCCCTCTTCCCGATTTTTTTTCCCCTTTTTTTGGCATTTTTGGAAGATAATGTAATAAATGTCCACACCCCCACACAATGCACCCCTCTTCACTCCACCCCTCCCTCCTTTGTGATTGAAAATGAGAGTCCCTTCTCCTATAAAAAGAAAATAGATGAGCGGTCTGCACCCGCAAGGCGGTGCTCTTGTTATTATTATTATTATTATTTTAATTTTATTATTATTATTATTATTATTATTAGTATTATTATTATTATTATTAGTATTATTATTATTATAAGTATTATTATTATTATTATTATTATTATTATTATTATTATTATTGTTATTGTTATTATTATTATTATTATTATTATTATTACAAACACGCGCGAATCACCTTAAAGGAGTCTTTATAAAAATTGGATTGTTTATGTGATGTTTTAACGTCTTCCAGTTTTTGTTCTGACATAATTCAACGGGAGTTTTAGTTTCAGAGGTATACTACTTTCCGTAATTTTAAGTGTAATTTGTTAATGGAGTTCCTCGCTGAAGGAAGAACATATTACCGGGGGGGGGGAATTCTGTGGATTTTTTAAATGAATACCTTTTCTTTTCTTTACAGGAATGAACACATTTTGAGACCGGGTTTTTCTTGCGCTTGACCAGATACTTCGTTTTAGGTTATAGTTCATGATAAATATAAACGTTAAGAAACCGATTAGACACACAGTATCCTTAACGGAGACGTTTTTTCTTTAAAAAAATGTCTCATGCGTTGTTGTAATGCAAACAAAAATAATAGTCGGCTGGTCCCATTCCCCTATCAAATGAAATATATCAGACACCAATTATAGAAAACGTTTCTGTATAATGATGTTCGCATAATATTTAACATATATGAACACAAAACTACCAAGTATGATAAAATGAATCGTACCAAAATATGTTTAATTTGTTGAACAACGTGCCAGATTCGACATCCTCCATCCACAAATAAAATACCAAATAAATTGCATTTAACTATGTGATAAAAGGTTTGTAAAAGTTTTTAATTGATATCTTTTAGTTTCCAATAAATTGGTGTTGTGTGCTTATTTGTGATATCACATGACTTTTATTATTATAATTATTGTCATGTTATTATTTCAACTCACTTTCCAAGTATGAAGATACCTTAAAAATATCATCTGAATATAATGAGCATTTTAATTCACTGCCGACTTCTTATGACATAATGCGTATAGAGAATACTCGATATGTAAACGCGTATTTAGCGACACTTAGAAAACATAAACCAGAAGCATTGTCGTTTTGAGTTTTCGTGCCGAAAAAGTAACGTTATATGTTTTTAAAACTGACCCGATATTGTATTTTCCCGTCTTTGACTCTTTTTTTATTTTCGGAAGTTAACGCGTTTTTAGTTTTACGAACAGTGTTGATAACACTGTATGGGGTTCTAACTTGATAATGCGAGTATGATGATGAGATACATAATGTGTGTTAAGTTTCTGAGGTATACATACAACTTAAAGATAAAGAATACAAACATTCGACAAGTATATATCATGATTGATTCAATTTCTACTCCACTAATTTTAGATAATCATATCGATAAACAATGAGTGCATCTAAATAAATATTATACAAGTATTGAAATCTGGAATCTACGCGCAATACCAAAACAAAACACACAAGCATAAAACATAGTACCTAGCACAGTGATTAATTTAAACATCAGAAGAGAAGTCATAATAATGTGGAGTTTGATTGTTAATTTTCTAACTGTGACTTTGTTATTTAGTCTTCTTCGACCAAAACATTCACGTGTGATAAAAAGTAATAAGAAAGTTACGTTTGCCAAGAAGTCTTCCAACATTCATTTTATAAACCGAAATGATTTGAAGTAAATACGTTATTAAGAAATAAAGCGATAGCTTTATTCATATTTTTGTTGTTTATAAAAGACTTACATTGAAACAAAAAGTAACACCTTTTTCAACGAAACGTTGAATCAAGTAAACTAAATCTAAGTAAATAAATAAATAATTCATCCATTGATAAACAGTAATTCCAATGTTTAGAAAAAACGAGTTGAATGTTCCTCAACAAAACAAATGTAACTGCAAGATTTTTTGTAATAAGGACCGCATTACGGTTTCAAATGCAATCAATATTCACATGTTTCTTAACAAATATAAATTCAAAATGCCAATATAAGTCAATCTGCAAAGCACAATAATGTTCGCAACATGCTGAATACATGCATACATATAAACAAAAAGTTACCTATCTTAACACGCAATTCGAAAAACAAAATATTTAAAACAAATGGTGAATTCTTTAAAAAAAATACTCAACCGTGTTTTATAATGCACAAAACACATTTATTCTGTTTACGAAACACAAAATAATAAGGTGAGCAGTTTAATTTCATAAGCACAGCTACAGTGTTCGAAAATATGAGAGTAATATACAATAAAGTGCAACGTGCGCTTTTGTGAACATAAAAGAAACAAAAGTTATTGAACTGAAGCAGGGGACATGCGAATACGGGAGCGTGTGGCTAGTTGGTACTGTCTTCAACACTTGCGGCGTATTGATGCTTCTCTTAAAAGGGCGTCGTGTATTTTCACTGCCTTCTTCATTTTATTTTTTATTTTGATATTTCTTTAACATGAATACGCCCATTCGGCTCTACGGTGTTTGTGCTTTTCTCAGATTTTTGTTTCAAGATCATAGGACGGAATTAAAATGTTATTGAAGAAAAACCATTTACAAATCTGTTTTTCACTTACCTGACGAGAGCAAGAGCATACGGTATGAATGTCAGCACGAACAACACGACCAACACCAGTGCAGACACCACCATGAACGGCGAGAAGCTGAAAGAAGTGACCAGCTTCGCGTATTTGGGCACAACCCTGTCCAAGGATTGTACCAGTTCTGCTGAAGTACTGCTGAAGTCAAAATAAGAATTTCCATGGCGACCGCAGCCAATGCCAGACGGAGCAGGGCGTCGACACGCAGTTCCACCAGCTTCCCCACCAAGCACAGGTTCTACTAGTCCCTCGTAGTCTCCATCCTACTCTATGGCTGCGAGACCTGGACGCTTAACGCGGACAAAGAACACAGGATACATATATCCGAACTCTGCTCCGCATCTCCTCTACGGAGCACAAGACCAACGAGTAAGCCGGAGCGTGACTGCAAAACTTGATGGCGACCGTCAAACGACGAAAGCTGACTTGGTTAGGACACGTCACAAGTCACGACTCTCTGTGCAAGACTGTTCTCCATAGCAGGATTGACGGAGGTCGACGTTGAGGCCGTCAGACGAAAAACTGAATGGATAATGTAAACAGTGTGCATTCCTTCTAATGGATTATTCATTCCCAGCAGCACACAACAGACCTGATTGGGGAGGATTTCTGTTTCGTCGTTAATCATTTCCCCACAACGGTCAAAGCGGTCACGGGATTTATGATAACTTAATAACTTGTGGAAACAACTAAGTACGTTGTACCCACAACTTATTAAATTGAAGCCTCAGCTTAGTAACGTGTGGCTGCAACTTCATAACTTGTTCCCAAAACTTATTAAGTTGTGGCCTCAACTTAGTAATTTGTTCATTTTAGTAATTATTTAAACTTAATAACTTGCGGGAACAACTCATTAAGTGAGGCCTCAGCTAAGAAACTTGTGGCGACGACTTAATAACTTGTTCCCACAATTTATTAGTTGTTGCCTCTACTAAATAACTTGTGGGACCAACTAACTAAGTTAAGGTCACTACTTTAAGTTTAACCAATCAGATTGGCCGTTTCATCTTTACCGTTTTATCATAATTAGTACCATTATACTACTAGGTGCTCGGGTGCGAGCGCCGGTCTGAGCACTATCTCTGTTAGCTATATATCCGCAGTTCGAGCCCTGTCAGAGCACTTGCCATGTAAGCCATGGGTTCCAGATTTGAGCCCCTATCTGAGCAATCGACAAGTTAGCAACTGGGTTCAGGTTTCGAACCCTGGTGTGAAAACTAGCCACATAAGCGACGGATTCCGGTTTCGAATCCAGGCCTGATAGCTCTTTTTTAAACGATGGTTCTTTGGGTTTTATGCCCAGTCTAAGGACTTGCTCTGTAAGCGACTGGGACCCCAGTCTGAGCATTCGCATCCTACGTAACGGGTCCCGATATGGAGGCCCTGCCTGGGCACTCACCCTGTATGTTATGGGCCCCGAGCTCAACTCCCGGTTTAAGTACTTACCATTAAAGCGAACGGACCCTGATCCAAATCCTAGTCTTAGCGCCGGACCCAAACAATGCGGGATTTATAGCTACATGGCTAGTGATCAGACCGGCGCTCGAACCCGAACACATATACCTTGCGAGGTGAGCTATCATTCCGGGACTCGAAACCAGGAAATGTTGTTTACGGAGCTAGTGCTTATTTCAGCAACCGGTCGCTAAAAAGGCGAGTGCTCCGTATGGTATGTTAGCGACGGCTGTTTGGTTCGAGTCACTGTGTGAACCCGTAGCTTTTTTGGTGCGAACGCTCAAACTGAGGGTCGCAACCGGGATCCTTCCCTTACTGGGCAAGTGGTAAGATACAGGCTTGAACCCGGGTTCCATAGCTTTCAGGGGGCTAGTACTCAGACAAGGGCTCGATTCCGGGACCTGTCACTGTTGGTGCACATTTGCACATCGGAATTCAAGACTTCGCCTATAGGGTAAGTCCTCAAACCGAGGCTCAATCTAGAGACCCAAAGCTTCTTTCATGGTTAGTGCTCGTACAGTGATTCGGACCCCGGAACCGTCGACAACTCCAAATTAGCTTTAAGGACTAGTGCTCTTACCATGATTCGAACCCAGGGACCGTCGAAAACTAAGGAATCAAGCACACGCCTCGTAACCGATGGATCCCAGGATCAAGCCCCGGTCGGAGCAATCGCCCTTTACAAGAAGGGCCCCGGGTTAGAATCCAAAAACCATGGACCACTCTCTTATGAAGCGAGTGCTCCGGGATCCGACGCATACGTTGCTAGTGCTCAGACCGGGGATGGAACCCTGAACCCAGTCGCTAACAAGGCAAGTGCTCAGACAGGGGATCAATCCCAGGATCCATAGCTTACAGGGAAAGAGCTCAAACCGGCGCTTGAACCTGAACACACAATAGTTCGGGTATAAGGGTACTTACAGTGATAAAACTGTAAAGATGAAACGGCCTATCTGATAGCTAAAACTATGTTGTGGTCCAAACTTAGTAAGTTGTTTCCTCAACTAATTAACTTGTGGTCTCAGATTAGTAACTTGCGGCCAGAAGTTATTAAGTTGAAGGAACAATTATTATGTTGAGACCTCAACTTAATAAGTTTTAGGAACAAGCTATGAGTTGTGGCCAAAAGTTACTATATTATTTTGATCTTTTTTGCGGTCATCTATGCTATAAAATGTACATCATTGAATTATTCTATCAGCAAAAGTTTAGTTTCGTCAATGTACTTTAAAATACATGGCTATATTGATACTTTTATGTATTAATTAGCGCGCAAAATGCAGAAGTTACAATTTTTGCAGCGTCGTCATTTTGACTTCAATCAATGGTGCTTCGTCATTACATCACATGACTTTTTTGAGCTGTTGCGATTGGTTAACTAATTCGTTATTTTGAGGGTATATGCGCATTGTTTTCCCGCTTTGCAAAGAATCAAAATCGCGAAATGCCAAAAAATGTAGGTTCGGCATTTTAAATTATGACCATCGATATAGTGTTCTCTTATAATACACAATATATGCGCATGTGACCAGTAAAGTTTAACACAACTCACGATTATTGTAATTTCCCGACGCGGTTTTAGTTCTCAAAATATTATATTGTCGAAATATGGTGGCTTTTTCCCTTTTCTGGAACTGAATTTATTTAAAGCACATTTTGGGACCTGACTTTTAAACAAAAAATAGATTCATATGTTAAAGGCTTTGACACGAAATACCTATCTATCTTTAATATAGTTAATATGTGTACATCAATATTACAGTTCTATAGCAAAGTATAGAGTGCAATATAACTGTTATATCAAATTACTTACTTTAAAAGTATAGTAATGCCGTACATAACATCTGACGCCCGACTTAATCAATTAACATATGATAGAGAGGATGTTTCTTTGTTTTTTGGAGAGGGGTGGGTGTTCGACATAAAAGAAGGTTTATCAGACCTTGTCAGCCATATTTCAATACATTTACGACATGTTATGACGTGTCGATCATATTCTGATATAAAAATGTGTCTAACCATTCTTCTTTCAACCGTCTTTTCAGTTGATGTAGGTCTCAGAGATCGATTATAAATGAGCCTTTACATGCAGTATATGTAATAAAGAATTCAAAATTAGAGAAAGACTGAAAAATCATTCACGATTCATTGACCACTTGAGATTAAATGTAGAATATAAGATAAGCATGTACTATTTGGAACAACTCATGTTTCGATAAACTGATACGGAAATTTTCTCAAAACAACCGTATGAAATAATATGTATTCAAATAAACATTAAAGAGAAATCACAAGCATGTATATATTGATCATTTCTTTTAAAATCATTTCATGGTCTGCATTTGCACAAATATTTCCATCCACTACAAAGCCACTTTCACTAACTGCAGAACTTGTTTAAAAAGTAGGTCTTCCAAAATATGTCACATCAAAGTTTCAAACAATTATCAGTATTGTCGTGGCAAAACACGTTACATTTCATTAAATTCAATGAACAGATAATATTTCAGTTAACTATTAACATTTTATCAACTGATCGCGTCAGGTATTCTGAATTGCTTCACTTATTCCGAATCGCAATAATGGTAGTATTTTCTCTCCCATCAACCTTGTAATAATATTGAACAGGCTTTACAATTTTCGGTTTTTAATTCAACTACTTATAAATGCAAGTCAATTTGATTGTATTTTGTTTTAGCTGACGTGGCACTGAGACGTTGTCATATATTTTGTTTGATGATGTTCATTTATCTTTCGCTTTCTAGAGCGGCACACTCTTAGTAACGCTTTCCTTTGTAACATTTAACTTTCGTTTTGTTACCTGAAAATATAAAGAATAGTGATCCGTTTTAAGCATACTCTTGATACGTATTTTTAAATAAAGATGCAAAACTTACACTGTTTAAAATATACCGTCAAATGCCTTAAATTACGCATACCAGATGTCGGTGTTAAATATGTTAGAAAACAATCACATCAGTGTATGTCACCTTAGAGCTAATGACTTAAAATTAACAATTCATCATATATAACATACTTCGGAATCTGAAAAACAAAACAAAACGTTAACTCTTGACCTCTAATGACAAAAAAATCTTCAATACATTCCTATCAAGTCGGAATTCATTCAGTGTGTTCGGGTTAAACCGTCTGACATAGGTATGAGCTGTGTTTGTCGTTTGAAATTCAAATAACAAAATGTGGATGAAAGAAATCAGTTCCAGTAAGGGGATTTAAACACTTTATCTTCAATATATTTATTATTATAGATAAAAACGTCGGGAAAAAGAATCGTGATTTATGTTATATTTTAATGTACATATTCTTAAATACGGTTATATTTCAGATACAATAATATCCACGCATACCAAATCTCGAAGATAATGTGAATAAACGACAAATTTGTGTTCGGGCTTCTTCAATAACTTTTTTATTTCGTAGCTTGCGATCTTGAAACAAAAAACCGAGGGAAGCATAAACACAGAATACCCCAAATGGCGTATTCATTTGAAATAAATATTGATATAAAGTGGCTACGCGGTAGAAATACACGTTTCTTCCATACGAAAATAACAAAAACGACGCCGTTGTGTAAGTCAGTTCCAACACATCTCACTTAAACCCAGTCAAGTCTCGTACCGCATGTCTCCCCCCCCCCCCCCGTTAAGTTACATATAATAACGCCTGACAAGACATAAATAAAGTATCATACAATAATTTAAATTTAAATTAATGTTTACGCCTGGTAATTTTTCATTTATATCATTCGGAATCATTTTTCCAATTATAATATGCACAAACTAGGTATGACAACGCAACCGCGGCCACCAAAGCACAGTCTGTCGACCATTTCGCGAAAATACACTGTTTAGTATTGACATTTGCACTAATACTTCTTTAACGTTCACGATATGATGTTAAACACGTTCGTGCAGAATTGAGCTGCGGTGCGTTCGGTCACTTTTTTGTATACAATGAGCTTATTTATAATCCGGATGGCATCTTTTAATCACGTATGTTTGTAATGGAAGTTGTTTAACAATCCATTTTCTGCATGTATTTTTCTCATCCTTTTTATTTTAGGCACAAGCGTGTAACCTGAAATAAACATAGCAAATAAAATGTCTGTATGCTATTAAAAACCGGTCGCATAACTGGTTTCAATAATAAATGTACATTTATCATACCACTACCTGATATACTTTCATATCAGTGCTGTAGGGGGTTATATCAGTCAATGTCTGGAGGTTCTTAGAATTATTCAGACTCAACTTAAAAGTTATCATATTCGTTAGCAGAATAAATCTGAGCAAACAATTTGATACCAATATTTTGTATATTGTACAAAAAAGCAACAAAAATAGCAAAACACGTATTTCACAAATAATTCAGAACAAATCTGTCTGCGAGTGCTCATGACATATCATACTTCATAAAGAAATTGATTGCGCTTAAAATGCAGAATCGTGTCTATTATCGTGTCTATTATTTTCCAATCAGTTTTAAATGGTGAGAGGTTAGACAAACTACCCTACTGTTTTGTAACATATATTCGGTTAAGACTCACTTTATTTTATTCTTAGCATCACCTCGTATATTGCAAAACGATAGAGGGCGGGTTACCTTAATTGAACTGTAGTATAATGAATTTGCATTTGTCGCTGCAGTGGACATGCATTAAATACGCTTACACAGTGGTGTTATAGAATGGAATAATTACCTGCGAAAACAAAGGAACCCACCCGTATTTTTTAAATTGTTGTTTACCATGTTTACACCGCTGGATATATCAGCCCTGGTGATAAACGCAGTTGATTGTGTCTCGTCCCATTCCGTCTCCATCAAGATAATTAACTTAAAATACGGTTAATATATCATGACTTGACTGACATCACGACATTACCAAGTTTGGGTAGTCCTTTAAAGATAAACCGCAAAATAAGGTGTACGCAGCGGCAATTGCATGTCCATGAAACAGATATGCCATACAAACAGTGTGCAAAGTGTCCTCACTTTTCCCATTTTGTATCATTTATGTAACTTAACGATTGTTTTGGAAGCACACAAATGGTACCATTCTATCAAAATAATAAGTTGCTGGTGCTGATTTATTTGCTGCATGGCTGATCAAAATAAAAGGATATCAGTACATAGTTTATTAATCGTATTACGCACTCGTTTTATTTCAAGTTCTGTAATATCGATCTATTCTTGTATCGTCAATTTTACCGACCGTTTGGTCGCATATTTATTTCAAAGAAATTGCTCAGTTTTGGGTTTCCACTTAAAATAATGTGTTTTGTTGACTGTCGCATAACAAATTTAGAAGCATCTTTTATGATTTAAATGTCTACCTTAGCCGTAGTTTATGACAACAAAATAAGTATTACGCTGGCATTGAATGTGTGATGGCACTGCAAAATTCGTTTTAGTAATTACGACGGTTTGCACGGAGCTGCATGCAGTTACGACAATCAAAGTTGTTGCAGACAAGAAGATTCACTATACGCATAACGATTGGAATAAACGTCTATCGAGCTATAGGAATTGTCAGAAATTAAGCTTGAATAACGTTGTTCATATCCATAGGGAAAATTGACATATTATTAATTATAGGATGTGAGCGTTTCTATCCAAAAGAAATCAATCGTATTACAATTGATGTCATTCCGTGTGGGTGTATTTCTTCAATACAGCATTGTCTTTCGCGTTTACAAATTATAATGTAAATAAAAGACATCTGTCATAACCGCACCCGTCTTTGATTCACAATACATTGACGATGTAATGTGTTATTTCCATAACTCAACGCTATCTGCATAATATAATGTTATTTGCATAACTAAACGTTGAAAATCGTGTTCCATGTACAAGTCGTTTTGTTTTGTACAAACACACACATGGTTTTAATACGCCGTTCAACCTGTAACTTAAAAAAAACACAATTCGGATCACTAATTACTTTGTGATTGAATAAATAATTTGAATGTATATTTCATCCTTTTTTGTTAGCAATAAATGGTCGGCTTCTTGTGATATATGCAATTATCCGCGGATTGCAAGTACATAGATTGTTGCTGAAACCATAGTCTGATTTTTCAAGCAATCTTTACAATATAACAAGAATATGTCTTTTCATAAAGTGTACAATAGTTGAATCGAAATACCAGCGTCAGATTCATATTGCGTAACTGATGCATGACTTTGAAATACAATAAATAGAGGATATTTGTTAGAATTGGTGGATTATGGATTTTAATTCACGAGCGATCATAGAAAATGATGTTTTCAGGAGTAAAATAATATTTTTTCTATGATCTCAAGTGAATTTTAATCGATATTCCACAAAACTCAACACATTTTCTTTTATTTAATGCCTACAAATTGTTATTTTGTACTTTCGCAATTCCGGACAATGCAATTCCCCGTTGGGCGCCCCGAAACGTTATTACATGTATGTTCAAAGGAAGTTAAAGCCCGGTTCCCACTGCCGATCAGATCAACTCGATCAAGCCCGACCAAGCGGTCGGGTACTGGTCTGGTTCGGTCGGCATGAGTGGTCGGGGACGGTCGGGTAGGTCTGCATTGGTCGGGCTTCCTACCCGATATTTTTTGACATGTCAAAAAATATCGAGTAACGATCGAGTAGGAAATGGATTGAGAAGCGCTCGGGAAGTGGTCGTGTATTAGTTGAGTAGAAGATCGAGTTGATCGTGAGGCAATCGTGTGGCGATCGGATTGACATCTTTTACACGATCTGTACCCGATCCGCTCGACCTCTACCCGAGTTATTTTAGATCGCAACATGATCCACTCGACCTCTAGTAGATTTGATGTACAGATTTACTAGACTGCTACCCGACGGCTACTCGACCGTACACGATCACTTCCCGATTGCTATTCGACCATACACGAGCTCTGTACCCGATCCGTCGACCTCTACCCGAGTTATTTTAGCTCTCTTTGTACGACTGTAGAACGACCATCACGATCTGGTCGTGTGAAGATCTGGGATCGTATGGGGCTCGTGTATAGGTCGAGATGATTGATGTGGCAATCGGAGAGATGGTTGAGTGGACGTCGTGAATGACTCATGTGGGGGGTCGTGTGTTATCGACAGGAGGGCGAGAAGAAGTCGTGTATACCCTTTCTAGTCGAGCTTGGTCGACTTTGGTCGGGAAATTTCGGTAATCGGGGTGATCGAGTTAATCGGATTTTTTTTATGTTTTTATAAACATTCAATGCTGAGAAGTCGCCCTTGGTAAAATTGAGGGCCACACTGGGGAAACCAAATATTTCTTAAAATAGTTCCGGTTAAAAAATGAACATTATCGATAATTGTCACTGTTATTTTTTACTGTTTGAAAAATTGAAATATAAGTTTTAATTCACTGATATTTCTCTTTAAACCCATTGGAAAGCATACAATAAATAGATGTAACAAACTTTACATAGTCTTGATGAAAACTTGAAGAATTTTGGAAATGATCATATTATTTGTGATCCTGGACATACTATCTATAACCATGATGTTTCATGTTTATATTATATTAATGTAATTGTTTGTATTTCTGTTTTCGTATTTTAAACATGTAATGTCAAACAAAACGACTGTCAGTGTAACAATTAAAAGAGTCCTGTATGATTGTAAACTAATGTACACACCTGAAGTAGTTAATTGAAACAAGATAATGACGTTTTGTCAATAATGTAAATTCGGTCGAGCTTAATATTTCATTTACGATGGCAGTTGGTGGTTTTTAAAACTAATAAACAATGTGTCCCTTGTAATCATAGGATTGTTCATTATTGTTTGAAAATTCGAAGTAAATGAATTATGCATACTTTTTCTACTTTTGTCCTGGACGAAACAAAGCGCCTATAAATTACCTGTTCCGTCATTAACCGCAAGTCTCCGAAAACGTTTCATGAGTATTTTATTGGCCAAAGGGCAAGATTTGCATCGCCATGCCGAGTAACGTCGAGTATGATTTAAGTCGCAGGACCGAACCCGCATATTTACACAGTAGAAAGTGCTGGGATTAAATATATATACTTTTCCTCGTAGTAACGGAATCGTTTAATCCACACAATATCGAATATACGTGCGTTTAGATTATTGCGCAATTCTTAACATAACAGTATCACCTTTTATCCGTAAAATATATTATTTATGAAGTTAAAAATGATTCATGCACATAGAGATCTACCATACTCTCTTACGATGTTATATTATATTGCACATACCGTAATTCCAGCAATGGCCATTAAAATATATGACAAGGTATATGTACAAACTTGAGCCATACAGCATCCACATTCCAAATTTATTGGCAGGTAACAGTCAAATTAGATAAGACTATTCAAAATAAATAAATAAATAAATAAATAAATAAATAAATAAATAAATAAATAAATAAATATATATATATAAATATATATATATATATATATATATATATATATATATATATATATATATATATATATATATATATATATATATATATATATATATATATATATAATTTTTATATATTATAGAACAATAAATCACACACTGAATAAAGTACTTAAACATAAACCAAATTATTTTTTATTCAGATAAAGTTAAGTACAAACTTCACATTAATCATTTCATTGGTCAAGTATTGCTACCTTTTCCGATATGATACGTATTATCATTGTTCATTGGGCAGTGGTCGAGTGCGCGCGTCATTGTTATTGCATTTGGACGCATAACTATAGCATGCTTGCGTCATAGCTATCAGGTATTTCAAGTCATATAAAAACTTTAAATAAAATATTTCTCATGCCATTGTACACAAGCGCTCATGACGGAACATTAAATGCAGGCGCATCAAATAAGATGAAATAGTGGAACCCCGTGCGGTTTTATTTGACTTGGTCATTTCTCTTTTTTTTCCATTACTTATACGTCCCCCTCCTCTTCCTCCACCACCTCCTCCTCCTCACCATCCTCCTCCTCTTCACCCGCCTCCTCCTCCTCTTCATCATCATAAGCATGATCATGATCATCATGATCATCATGATCATCATGATCATCATGATCATCATCATCATCATCATCATCATCATCATCATCATCATCATCATCATCATCATCATCATCATCATCATCATCATCATCTTCTTCTTCTTCTTCTTCTTTAATTCTTCTTCTTCTTATTATTATCATTCGTCTTCGTTTTCCTCCTCCTCCTCCTTTTTTATTTCAAATTTCAGTTAACATTTATACAAACATGGTAGTGCAGTTTTGTAATTAAAATCTGTGATAACGCTGACTATTTTTTCATTAATTTATTATCAATACAGTTCAGCCTTGTCGTTAACACCTTGTTGTAATGAAACTGTTTGGTTTCGCAAAGAAAAGAATTTGCTAATCTGAGAATAATACAAAAGGTTTTATGAACTTCAAAATAAAAGACATACGGATCAACCGATGATTACAACGAAATAATGCAAGTTGGTGGTATATTAAAGATTAATTTGATAAAGAAGCGTATACACAGTACATTAAACGTCTATGACCAAGTTGTGACAAAACAAAATTAAGGTATAGATCAATACGACACACCCTAATGTGAAAATTGTAGCAAAAGAAATCAATGCAAACTTATTTCAATAATATTTCGATAACAAGTAAATCTTTCGAAAAATATTTCGGTCGTGCACAATTGTGAAGGAATTATTGATAATAGTTATGTAATTGCTGTCATCGTCAAGTAAATTGAAAAAAAATATAAATGAAAACTATATACGCAGTATTTATATAATATAAAAACATTATATAACAATACATCACAGCATCATTGGAAAAGTCAATCCAAAAAAGAGCCACGCATGCCTTCAGCAATTTCCTCATCGAAAACCTTTCGACAATTCTTCTATTGAAAATAACGATCGGTCTATGTTTATATGAAAACAAAATTTGCTTTAAGCAAATCAAACTTCTACTAAAAACTTAGTTATCCTGCAAATGGTCTTGGCTGAAATTTTGTGTCTATAAATGTGTTATGGGATTTACACACGACCAATAGAAATGACCAATAGACATGACCAATAGACATGACCAATAGACATGATCAATAGACATGACCAATATACATGACAAACATGACAAATAGACATGACCAATAGACATGACAGATAGACATGACCAAAAGACATGACCAATAGACATGACCAATAGACATGACCAGGATTAAGACATGAGCTAATCAAATATAGGTTGATTAATAGCAAACATGTCTTAAATCCAATCAATTTACGTAAAATTATAAGAAAAATATAAATAAGGAGCAATCCATGTTCGTTTTCTTGGTTATCGATGATATTAACGCTATGGTATCCATTACAACGACTGCTTCGAGTAAAAAACTGTCGAACGCAGTCGGCAGTGAAGAGGTCCTCAATGAAGTATGCATTTATTATTTTTCTTGAAGGTTACGCGCACTGTAGATAAAATGTGTGAACAATTTTAACTACATGTCTATTTCACAGACGGCACGTTCCTGACGGGTACACAAAGCATTTGCCCATTGCCATAGGAATCTTTCCACCGAGATAAGCGCAATGTTCCGTGTCAATATAATTCGGTTCACCCAACGCCCAATTAAAATACGCAACCAATTTATTGTCAATGGACGAGATCCAGCTTCCTTGTATCGACTGTATGCCTATCCAAACCCTCTCGTTAATGTTGGCTATATCTGAAAGTTAAACCATCACTTTTTAAAAGATATTGGCAATACGTGATTACGTTTGTAGACACTATGCAAACGCGCTCAAATTGTTTACATAATGTAAGGATTTACAATCTTCACTGAATAACACTAAAATAAAACATTGTTTATCAATTGAGTCGTCTTATATATGCTTAAGGCTAAACTACTCTATGTTATGTATATTCGGAAAATTGAAACGATTGAAAAACTACCAAACACATTTACCTGTCTGGACGTTTGAAGCGACATCTTTTTCCTCGTCCGAATCAATATAAAGGACGTGCGCACTGGCATCAAGACTCGAGCAATAATCCTGTGCAAATACATATTTAAATAATTATTTTATAAAATACGGTGATAATTATATAATGGCGACCGTGCCAATATGGAATGTCAAATATTTTTATGGAAAATGCATACACGATATGATTTATAATTTAACATTTTGTTATTGTTGATTAACTATACCTACACAATATGCCAACAAATGTAAACAAGAAAACGAATTAACCTTCGCTTGATTAAAGGTCATCAGTGTTGAGGAATTCATCATATAGCACGAGTCCAGGAGCGACAGCCATCCCGGGTTACAGCGCACAACTGAAGAATATATATACCGTGATAAATTCAAGACCTATCAATATATTTTTTATAATGACACAACCTTCTGAACGTGAATTTTACCGGTACTTGCACAATTTTAACACTTATATTAACAACATATTGGTTTGGTAATGTTGTTTTATTGCTACGTTTGCAATCAAATAAAAGAGCCGCGCTCTGTAAAATTGGGGTTTAATGCCTGTGCGTAAAGAATCGTCCTAGATTAGGACAATTAATGACAGAAAGCGCGCAATACAAACGATATAAAATATCGCATCATTTACTATACCTTTTCTGTAGCTGACACTTCCCGCCATAGGCAGCAGCCTTGCATCACCAGCCTTCCTGTATCGAGACCGGCATCTAACGCACTCAGAATGCGTATAAAATACTGACTTGCAACCGTCGGTACTAGCGCACACGCTCGCGCACTTTAGAGTGGTCTTTGTTAGAATTACATCGCCAATTTGTTCTGTAGCTGAACATTTGAAGCCCGAAAGAGCAGTATCCTTTTCAAACGGAACATCACTCTGATTGCAGTATACACCGATTACCAGCGAAATAAATATGACACAAACTTTGATTTCCATGGTTTGTTTTGTTAGTTGGTACGTATTGTTCACAATAAATATGCTTAGAGACGTGTAAGACGAAAACGCAATACACTGATAAGTATAACTAAATGAAAGAGATAATTAAACGAAACGAGCGGTATAAGTTCAGCATTTGATTAGTTCGTACACCAACTGCGACTATATAAATTGATATTTCTAAACTTTATTGATAACCACGCCTTTGTATACAATTTCAACCAACCGTCAACGCCGAAAATTAGCTGATACCGATATGATTGGCTTAAAACGATGCCATTGAAATGTCATCGTGTGAGAGGCAGGATTCTCCACAGCAGTCGATATCCTTATATGAAATTATTCATAACATGTCTACGGAGAAAGCCAAGCGCGAACTGAGGTGGCCGGTCAGTGACGGAGGATGCCGGGTGGTATAATTTGAATAAGCAAACGATTTATTGCACAACTCAAACCTCGATACATTGAGCGACATTACACTATTTCCAACACTACATCGCCCATGGGCATGAAAACTCAAATTGAACATTTCTTGAGAAAATGTTTTAATTATTAGCAAGCTTGATTAGCGAAAAGCGCAGTGGTATAAGATATTAAGTACGCAATAAAGAGAACGCTGACTAATAAGTAGTCCAATTGGAAGTGGACAAGTGCTTCAACTGAGTTCAGAGTTTTTGAACTGGAACTTGTGAAATCGTCACTGGAAATAAATGTTTGAAGAAATCTCATTTTTCATCACTATGGTGAGTTATCATCAGCATCATTACCATGGCACACTGCAATATATGCATAATAGTGTTTCATAATTATGATGCTTTTGAAATAAGTCACCAACCGCCAATACTAAAATCCTACCTGCATACAGGTCACAAAGATAAGTGTGAAAGATATAATGTTAATAACGTGCTTATTATAAATATTAGTATATACCAGTTTATTTTCAACTGAATATTGCACTATCTAAGGTTTATTGATCCGCTCTCGAATCGGTTTTCTGGATAGAACAATGTTTTGATGTGGTTTGATATAGTAAAAACGCTCCCTCCGTGCGAACGAGGATCACACTGTGACTGTCTGGTAGCTAGGCAGACATTATAACAAATATGCCCACGCGAGTTGTTTGATAATCAATAAATATAATAATAATATAATTCTGAATTTACACTTATTTACTACTACATTATGCATAATCTATTTGTGTCACAGTCCACTGCATATAAAACGATGAATTTGCCTGGGTGTTCAACTTACTGTAACTCAAGTCATTCAATTAAGGTAGCAATGTTGTCCTTTAACTTCCCAACACCAAACGTCTTAAAAATAAAACTTAATTTACATATATGTTCTTGATTGTAATATGCAACCTCTACTGCATTTGAATTTGACATTCAAATGCATCACCATATCATCTGAAATTCAAATCACATAATCAAGTTTTGTTTGTTAAACTGTAGTAATAACAGTTTATTACTGTTATAGATTCTTTCTTTCTTTATAAATCAAACATGATATTGGTGATGCATTCCAAAGAGAATTATACGCATGTTACAGAACTGTTTTCACACCAATAACAGTACGATTGAGACTGACTAAGTAAAATGATAATAATCACTGATTTCTTAAGTACTTGCACCGAAGTATTGCAACTGTATCGAAAACGCTTTAGAATAATTTGTGTTTGTCTGAAACGGGTCCTTAAATGTGCATACTCACTCGCCATGTAACTAACGCATGATACGCTTATAAAAGTTTATGTGACACAGACCCTTAATAAAACTCCGGGCCGAAATTAGTTCAGCCCGACAGGCAGCCTGTGGGAGTTTTGCGTGTACCAGGTGGTTTCCCTGGTATTACTCTTGTTGGTCCGAAAGGGACCCGTAAGTGTGCATTCCCACTCGCCATGTAAAAAGCGCATACAACGCTAAATATGCTGTATGTGACAACAACCCTAATTAAAATCCTGGGACAAAACTATATCAGCACCACATGCAGCCGACGGGAGGCTTAGGTGCACTAGGTCACTTCCTTATTTTTACGGAAGGGGCCCTCAAAGGTGAATGCCCACTTGCCATGTTACTAGCGTATGATACGCTTTAAAGGCTGTATGTGACACCAACCCTATTTAAAACCCCGGTCCCGAACTAGGTCAGCCCGACGAGCAGCCGGTCGAAGATGTGCGTGCACTATGTCGTGTCCGGTGGATAACTCTTGTTTTTCGGATAAAAGCCTTTAAAGATGCATACTCACTCACAATGTAACTAGCGCATACTACTTTAAAAAAGGCTGTTTGGGTCGCGGACCCTACTCAGCCCGACAGGTAGCCGGCGGCATAAGCAGTTTATTAGGTCGCTTTAGGTGGAAAACTCTTTTTTGTTCAAAATGGACCCCTACTTGTGTATTGATTTGCAAAGTAAATAGCGCAAACCACGCTAAATAGGCTGTATGTGACGCAGATCCTCAGTTAAACCCCGGACCGAAACTAGATCAGCCCGACAGGCAGCCGACGGGTGGTCAACGTTCACTAGGTCGTTTCCGGGAGAAAACACTTGAATGCCCGAAAGTGGCCATTAAAGGTTCATACCCACTGTCCATGTAAAAAGTGCATAATACGCTAAATAGGCTGTATGTGACGCCGACCCTATTTAAAACACCGGTTCGAAACGAGATCAGCCAGACAGGCAGCCGACTGTAGGTAAGCATGCACTAGATCGCCTAAGGGCGAAAACTCTTATTCGTACGAAAGGCGCCCTTAAATGTGCATACCTACTTGCCATATAAATAGCGCCTACTACGCTTGCGATTTGTATAAATATTGTACCATATAATATTTTTAGGTTTGCTATTTCCAATACAATTGAAGCTAATTACCGTATTGTGCTTTCCCCATTTACAGAATGATTTCAGTGACACAAATGAAATTGATAAATGATAAACGAGCCCCAGGGGTCCCGCCAATCTAAAGAGTCTATTGAAAGCAAACTTTGACAAGCAAAAACCTTTATTAATAACGGTATCATAAAGTATGACTGACATATAAACGTAATTGTTTTTTTTTTCAGTTTGAATTCGAAACTCCTCTAACGTTTTAAAGTAAATTCCTAATACAATGTTTATCATCTACTACACATGTAAACATTTAACATCATCAACACTGATGAACAAAATCAATCATTTACAACTCCGACATTAGATTGGACTTACAAACATTCTATATAATAACCTTTTTCCGGAGGTTTTATACGCAACGCTTTCAGATATTGAGCTGATTTTTGGCATGCTAGTCTACAAAGATGCCATACAGATGAAGTGTGAAAATTCGTGCCGGTCCGTTTACTTCGTGCATAGTTATGAGACTTGGACTTTGAAATGTTTTATTTCTTAAAACATGATGCATTCGGGATTAAATAATGTATATAGTGTAAACGTGTAAACAAAGTTCGTTAGCGACTATGTTTTAACATTGCTGGCAATTAATTCGTAATGCCTCTTAAGATCTTTTCAATTGAATAGAAAATAGTTGCAATAAACACAATGTTGTGCCTCCCATATCCTCTCCAAAAATATCGTTTCACTCAATTGTTATGATAATCAATTACGTTATTGTAATGATGTCATGCCTACAAACATTCAGTGGCACATTCGTATGTAAGGAAGAGATATGACACTCATAAGTTATCTCCGAAGATTGTAGAGCGGCACTCCTTTTCCGTTAACCGTTTTATCAAAGCATACACGGTAGAATGGAACATACTTCTTTCCAATGTTAAAATATTTATGTTCGCATCATTAAGATTGAAATATCAATAGTGAAATATGATTATTGGTATTTGTTAAATTTAGAACAAAGGAAGGCGCAATACATCAATTTGTATTGTTTCCGTATTTTGTGTTTCAATAAGTTGAAAACGGGAATACTAACTAATATGTGTTGACAATACGGTCAGTGTATATACCATCTTTTCGTTGTGTTTATCATGATAAAAACAAAACAAGAAAATCAACACATTTTATCTCGTATCGGACTTTCAAATTAACCAAAAAGAAAACCAAAATAAAGAAAACTTAAATGTTTTTATGTCGTTTTTCATAGTAAGAAATATAAAACAAAATACGAAACGTATTTCCCTTTATATTGAAAGCTTCACTTATATAGATAAGTACATGATATAAAGTTAGTGATATGCTCTCATTTCATAAAACCAAACTCTACACTAGAAATGATTTTAAAAGAATGTCGTATGACTGGCATGTTTTTCAGACCTTTTTCATTCTGTGTTTTCCAGTAAATAGTAATACGGAAATAGTAGTTCAGATTTGTAATAAATCTCTGTGTTAACGTTGGCTCTTTCTTCATTCATTGCTTAACAATACATTTCAAGTTTATCATTAATACCTTGTTGTTATTAAAATATTTAGTTTTGCGAAGAGAACAATTAACTTATCTGAGAATAAATACAACAGCATAAATGTTTGCAGCTTGTATGCAGTTCAAAATAAAAGACAAATAAATAAGGATATAATAATGATTTTAATGATATAATGCAAGTTGGTGGTATATTAAGTGTTTATTTGATAAACAAGCGTATACACAGTAAATTAAACGTCTATGAACAAGTTGTGACAACAAATTTTAAGGTATAGATCAATACGAAACACCTTGCTGTGAAAATTGTAGCAATAGAAATCAATGCAAACTTATTTTGATAATATTTCGATAACAACTCAATCTTTCGAAAATTATTTCGGTCGTGAAAAACGGTGAAGGAGTTATTGATAACAGTTATGTCATTGTTTTTTTCGTCAAGTAAGTTGAATAAATATAAAAAATGCAAATTATATACGCACTATTTATAAATTATAAAAGAAGAAAAAACACAACAACATCACATCATGAATTGAAAAGTCAGACCCAAAAGAGCTACGCATTCCTTCAGAAATTTCCTCAGCGAAAACCACTCGACCATTCTTTTATTGAAAATAGCGAACGTTCTATGTTTCGACTTTTGTTTTAAGCAAATCAAACTTTCACTAAAAATTCATGATCCTGCAAATGCACTGAACTGCAAGTGTGTGTCTAAAAATTCGTTGTGGGCTTTACATATCACCTATAAACATGATCAGGAACTTAACATGAGCTAATCGAATATAGGTTGATACTATAGGGGTTATTAATAGCAAACATTTGTTTAATCCAACTAATTTACATAAAATCATAGGAAAAATATAATCAAGGAGCGAACCATGTTCGTTTTTCTTGGTTATCGATGATATTTACGCTATGGAATCCATAACAACGACTGCTGCGAGTAAAAAACTGCCAAACGCAGTCGGCAGTGAAGAGGTCTTCAATGAAGTATGCATTTATTATATTTCTTGATGGTCACGCGCACTGTAGAATAAAGATGGGTACAATTTAAACTACATGTCTATTTCACAGACGGCATGTGTTTCCTGGGTGCACAAAACATCTGCCCATCGCCATTGGAAAGGTCCCCACGTGCCGGCGCAAGATTCTACGTTCCCGTTGTTCGGCTCACCCAACGCCCAATTAACATACGCAGCCAGTCTGTTGTCATTGGACGAGATCCAGCGTCCATCTTTAAAGTGTATGCCGATCAAAGCATGCTTGTCAGATACAGCCATTTCTTAAAGTTAAACCATCACTTTTTAAAATATATTATCAATACGTGATTACATTTGTAGGCACTATGCACACGCGTTCGAGTTGCTTATCATAATGTAAGAATTTACAATCTTCACTAAATAACACTAAAAATACAACTTTGTATCTCAATTGAGTCGCCTTAAATATGCTTAAGGCTATACTACTCTATGTTATGTATAGTCGGAAAATTGAAACGATTGCAAAACTACCAAACAAGTTTACCTGGTAGGAAGTTTGAAGCGACATCTTTTTGCTCGTCCCTATCAATATACAGGACGCGCGCACCAAGAATCGAACACTTATCCTGTGCAAATACATATTTAAATAATTATTTTATAAAATACGATGATTACTATATAATGGCGACCGTGCCAAAATGGAATGTCAAGTATTTTTATGGAAAATGCATTCACGATATGATTTATTATTTAACATTTTGTTGTTGTAGATTAATTATACCTACACAATATGCCAACAAATGTAAACAAGAAAACGAATTTACCTTCGTTTGATTAAATATCATCTTTATTGACGAATTCCACAGATAGCACGAGTCCAGGAGCAACAGCCATCACGGAATACAGCGCACAACTGAAGAATATATATACCGCGATAAATTCCAGACCTATCAATATATTTGTATAATGACACAACCAATGAATTTCTACTGAACGTGAATTTTACCGGTACTTACACAATTTTAACACTTATATTAACAACAAATTGGTTTGGTTATGTTTTCTTTTATTGCTACGTTTGCATTCAAATAAAAGAGCCGCGCTCTGTGAAATTGGGGTTTAATGTATGTGCGTAAAGAATCGTCCTAGATTAGCCTGTGCAGTCCACACAGGCTAATCAGACACTAAACTTAACGCGCATGCATTAAACCCCCTTTTCACTGAGCACGTCCCATATTCAAATTTAAAGGCACAAATGCAATAGGATTGCCCATGAGGACAATTAATGACAGAAAGCGCGCAATACAAACGATATAAAATATCGCATCATTTACTATACCGGTTCTGTAGCTGACACTTTCCGTCATAGGCAGCAGCCTTGCATCGCCAGCCTTCATGTATCGGGACCGGCATCTAACGCACTCAGAATGCCGTGTAAAATACCGACTTGCAGCCGTCGGTAATAGCGCACACGCTCGCGCACTTTAGAATGGTCTGTGTTAGAATTACATCGCCAATTTGTTCTGTAGCTGAACATTTGAAGCCCGAAAGAGCAGTATCCTTTTAAAACAAAACATTTCTTTGATTACACCGATTACCAGCGAAACAAATATGACACAAACTTTGATTTCCATGATTTGTTTTGTTAGTTGGTAAGTATTGTTCACAATAAATTGTTGGTATAAATTATTTATTTCGTTCAATTATACATTGCCTTAGAGACTTGTATGACGGAAATGCAATAAACTGATAAGTGTAACTAAATGAAAGAGAACATTAAACGAAACGAGCGGTTAATTTCAGCATTTTATTAGTTCTAACACCGAATGTGGTTATATAAATTGATATTTCTAAACTTTATTGATAACCACGCCTTCGAATACAATTTCAAATAACCGTCAACACCGAAAATTAGCTGATACCGATTTTATTGGCTTAAAACGATGCCATTGAAATGTCATCGTGTGAGAGGCAAGATTCTCCACAGTAGTCGATATCCTTATATGAAATTATTCATAACATGTCTACGGAGGAGGCCGGGCGGTTACGGAGAAGGCCGGGCGGTTACGGATGGGGCCGGGCGGTAACGGAGGTGGCCGGTCGGTTATGGAGGATGCCGGGTGTTTTAATCTGAATCCGCAAACAATTTATTACATAACTCAAACTTGGATACATTGAGCGACATTACACTATTTCCAATACTAGCATTGCCCAAGGGCATGAAAACTCAAATTGAAATTTTGTAGAGTAAATGTTTTAATTAATAGCAAGCTCGATTAGCGAAAAGCGCAGTGGTATAAGATATGAAGTACGCAATAAAGAGAACGTTAACTAATAAGTGGTCCAATTGGAAGTGGAAAAGTGCTTCAACTGAGGTCAGAGTTTTATAACTGAACTTGGGAAATCGTCACTGGAAATTGACCTTTCAAGAAATCTCATCTTTCATCACTATGTTGAGTTATCATCAGCATCATTACCATGGCACTTTGCAATATATGCATAATAGTGTTTCATAAGTATGGTGCTTTTGAAATAAGTCACCAACCCCCATTACTGAAATCGTACCTGCTTACGGGTCACACAGATAATTTTGAAAGATATCATTTTAATAACATGTTTATTATAACTATTAGTATTAACCAGTTTATATTCATCTAAATATTGCAATGCAAAATCTAAGGTTTATTGAGCCGCTCTCGAATCGGTTTTCTGGATAGAACAATGATTTGATGAGGTATGAGATAGTAAAAAGGCTCCTTCATGCCAACGAGGATCACACTGTGACTGTCTGGTAGCTAAGCAGACATTATATCAAATATGCCAACGCGAATTTATGATGATCAATAAATATAATAATTGATAGTTATGTAGTATTTACACTTATTTACTTGTCAAAATGTATAATCTATTTGTGTCACAGCCCACTGAATATAAAACGATAAGTCTGTCTGCGTGTTCAACTGACTCAAATCATTAAATTACGGTAGAAATGTTGTCTTTTAACTACCAAACACAAAAGGTCTTTAAAATTAAAACTAAATTAACATCTCTGTACTTGATTGTAATATGCAACCTTTATGCACTTGAATGCATATTTTTACAACAATGTTATCACATCTATTTGACATTCAAATGCATCTCCATATTATCACAATTTTAAATCACATGATCAAGTTTTTTGTTAAACTGAAGTAATAACAGTTTATTATTACGTCAGCCCGGTTAGGGAGTTTAACGTGCACAAAGTCATTCCCGGATTACTCTTGTTTGTCCGAAAGGGGCATTTAAAGGTGCATACTCATTAGCCATGTAACTAACGTATACTACGCTAAATAGGCTAATGGGACGCTGACCCTATTTCAAACACCGGGCCAAAACTAGGTCAGCTCGACAGGTATCCGGTGGCATGAGCGTTCATTAGGTCACTTCTTGCGGATAACTTGTTTGTCCGAAAGGGGCCCTTAAAAGTGTATTTAAATGCAAAGTAAATAGCGCATAATACGATAAATAGGATGTATGTGATGCCGACCCTATTAAAACCCCGGACCGACACGAGATCAGCCCGACAGGCAGCCGACGGGGGTAAGCGTGCACTAGGTCGCTTCCGAAACTCTTGATTGGTAAAAATAATGGCCATGTGAACAATGCATAATTACGCTAATAAGGCTGTATGAAACGCCGACCCTATTTAAAAAAACGTTCGAAACTAGGTCAGCCCGATGGACAGCCGTTGGGAGTTTTGCGTGCAGTAGGTCGTTTCCGGGGGATAACTCTTGTTTGTTCGAAAAGGGCCATTAAAGTTGCTTACCCACACGCCATGTACATAGCGCATTCTACTATAAATAGGCTGTATGTAACTGCGACCCTAATTAAAACCCCGGGCCGAAACTAGATAAACCCGACAGGCAGCTGACGGGAGGTCAGCGTTCACTAGGTCGCGTCCGGGGCATTACTCATGATTGCCCGAAACTGATTCTTAAAGGTTCATACCAAATGGCCATTTAAAAAGTGCACGATACGATAATTAGGCTGTATGTGACGCCGACCCTATTAAAAACACCGGTTCGAAACTATGTCAGCTCGAAAGGCAGCCGACGGGAGGTCAGCGTGCACTAGGTCGCTTCAGGGGGATAACTTTTTGTCGTCTGAAAGGCGCCCTTAAATGTCCATACCCACTTGCCATGTAAAGAACGCATAATACGCTTTATAGGCTGTATAAGACGCCGACGCCGTATTAAATCTCCGGCCAAACCTATGTCAGCCCCACAAGTGACCAGTATCCAAGTGTATAATCGGATATCTCTTATCCAGCGGATAACTATTGGTTATCTTCAATTTTATAATAAGATTACAAAAAGTTATCCGCTGAATAAGATTTATCCAGATTTAGACAATTGGCTCCAGGTCACTTCCGGTGGATAACTCTTGTTTGTCCAAAAGGGGAACTTAAAGATGCATACTCGCTCGCTAAAGGAAGAACGCAAAAGTAGATAATATTTTTTTTAGGTAAAATAGCCTTAAAATGATGTACGTTTCAACGAATGTACTTCAACTGTTAAATAGGCTGAAAAGGCTAGTAGGCGTACTTCACATATGTCTATTTTTGTCTCACCCATTATCATACTGATGAACCAACTCTCAGTACCAGTGGTTGTACTATCATTGTTCTTCGTGCTTGTTTATGGTTTTCTTCGTCTTCTTCTTCTTCCGACACAGCACTCCTTCTAAATAGCAGATTTTGTGCCGGCGCCTATTTTGTAAGGGGTAAACAATTACAAATGTGGTCAGTTTGTTGTTCATTTATAACTATTTACATGTGTTTACAGATAGGGGAACAATGGCAGCCACAGGAGAAAGGGTTTTGAAAACTTCCACTGTGGCCGCCTCATGTATATGGTGATGTAGTGAATTCCATTGGATAACTGTTCTTGAGTAGAATGAGAATTTAAGGTTTGTATGTGACTTAACAAAAGGGTACTGCCGAGTCTTGATCGGCGGTCGACAGAAACAATGAAATTATAAGGAAATGTTTATTTGTAAGTAATGGCAACTACATGGTGCATAATTTTACATAGCATGATGAGTGTGCGTGTGTGTCCATGTCCCCTGAAATAACGACTCTGTGATAATGTTTACGCTTACGATATGATTATATTTACAATGGGCATGTTGTGCAGGGTTATACTCTAGTTTGCTCATGGTCCGTATTCATCATTCCATTCTAAAACTTAAGAACTGGGTTGGCGGGTATATCATTACTAAGTAAACATACTTATTGAAGTACCAGACAACTGCTCTACTACTTGAATATGAGGTAGGGGAAGAATAGAAGTGAAAATGAGTCTTTGACCAATGCACAAAATCGTTATGAGACTAGGATGGAAATCGAACCCGCGATTCTTTGATTTGCTATATATAATGCACAAACAATCACATTTGATTGGTATTTACAAAGTGCAATACCAAAGCTTTCTTAATTTCCCCTCCTCAAATGTTATGTACAGTGTTCTTCATTTTAATTGAAAGAGAAACAATATCGGTATAAATTTAAGAAACACAAGCAGCGGCATCTGAATATAGCTTTTAGTGATCGCACGTTGTCCTTTACTTGAGGTAAGTGCCCAATTGAATAAAAGGACAACAATTGATTTAAAGTGCTTTCTGTCAACACAAAAAATACCTTATTGTTAGTCGGAATCATTCGCACAGGAGTTGACCGCTTATACGAATTAAATGTTTACATATATAAACACATAAATTTACGTATAGGACTCAAATGTTTGCCACGAATAATTAGTTTTGCGACCAAACTCATTTAAATTGTTTAAAATGTAATTTTGTTCTTAATATTATAATATTAGGGTAAATCAATACTCGGATATAACAAATACACTTGTATTGCCTTTTTAGTTAATCTGGCTCAATATTTAAAAAAAAATGTTTTTCTCCGCAAAATCTGTCACAGTTTTTTTAGTATATGTGAACGTCTTTTATGTGATTTGAAACACTTCGTATTTCGTGTTATAATACTGACACAACTAAGACGGATTTTCAATATATTGTGATTGATTATTAAGAACTTAAAATATTTTATCATAACCCTTCGTAGAAGTTCAATCAAAATAAAAGTAAATTAATTGATCCAGGCCGTATTACAACGATACCAACTTATGAAATATAATTATGTATGTGTCTGGTAGAGAATGTCTATGTATTTCAACTTGTTAACGTTTATAGAAACGTATGGGTATGGTGATTAACACGTTATTTGTGGAAAATTAAACGCTAAAATATCTTTCACATTTGCAATCGAATCATGAAACGAATGCCTTACAAGAAAACCAAATAATGTGTAATGTATCAAAATCGACAATTATTTCATAAAATAATATTTATAATAAACCTTTACGCGATTTAAATGTAGTTGTACTTAAACATATGATTTATTTAATGATTGTTCCCATTTATGTTATAGTACCTGTGCCATGAATGAGCAGTTAAAACCTTGATATTTGTTAAATACGGTCACTCAATACAGCCATTGTAGTGTTGTCTAAACAAATAAATCAGTGAAAACAATCAAACTAAATACTTGCTAAAACGCCATTTTAAAAACTCTATATTAAATTGTTATTCAAATAAACTTAACGCTGAATGCGTAAAACAAATACTACACTACTGATGAGTATAAATATAGTTGAATGTAAATCAATGGCGTAAGTGGGGCACTTATAACGCAAACTTATTGTAGTGTTCTGTTTTGTTTTGACGAAATATCTGAGTGGGCTGAAATCAATGACCGTATTGTGTTTACTAATATGGCCGTTCAGAGGCTATGTGTTGTGTTAAATGATGCTGTGTATCAAATTGTATAGTCGATTGATGGTTTGCCGTTAATGCAATAATGATTGCACATATCAATGCGTTTAAGGTGAGGTCCTAACTTGCTTTTATTTTGCATTCAATGTTTTATTTTGGTGAGGAAGAAAGGAACGAAAATTGAATTAAAATTACAACTTAAAGCAATTTCAATACTGGTATTGTTTGTATAGCTATTGTTTGAATGTTATCATTAACGTACGTTGCATGAATAACAAACGCTACAAGTGCAACCTTAATCGAACCGGTTTTTTAATTAAATTTTTTTTTTATTTAGTTACATACGTTATGTATACTGCTATTTGAAAAGTGCCAAACCCTATTAAGTGTAAATTTAAATTAAATATATCAAATAAATCAAAATAATTGCATAATAACCCGTTTATTAAAAAAATACATGCCTTAATACTGTTCTGGACACTGATTTTATGTTACCTATCAGCTGAGGTAAAAGAGCAATTTCTCCCTCGTTCCAGCAATCACATCACGCTAAATATGAATTGCTGAGTAAACATATGTCGCAGTCCATTCATAAGGCATATTTTTATATTTTTCGAAAATATAGTGTATAAGTGCTGACAGAGTGCGACTGGAATGAACGCCATTTTCTGATGGTATGTTCTGATTTAAAGCTATATCGTTCAGACATACATATTCTATTAGCAGAGGTGCCCCTTCCGGAATAGCATATGTAGGCTTTCCTGGCTAATCCGAAGAACTTTTCACGCTGAAACCTTTTTCTCACGGCGCTCCTCAAATATATGGAAAGTACGCGCATTTTAAATGTTTTTAAGAGATGTTTTACAAGAAGGCACACCATTCAGCTATTTAGAAAAACAATGCATTTAACATTCAGAAAGCATTTACCAGTTTTTTTAGTACAGACGCGTCTCTTTAATAAATGCATAAATATGGTTATCCGAAATTTTTATATGTGTTTATGTGTTTATCGACCGATTTTACGATTCCCACGTGTAAGGAAAAAAATTAATTTTTACACACAAATTCGGCATTAAAAAGTACTTATATTATATGCTCGATTTGAAATTCACCGCGATGATCGGTAACTTCTTTAATTCTATAAAGCACTGCACCAAATACGTATCAAACGCATTGCGAATAGTGTATTCACACTGCAAAAAAAACACTTGTTATTGTGAATCAAGTTTCGATGTGGTAAAGTCGTATTTCAAGTGGATATAAATTAATTGCAGTAAAATATTTTACAATATTAAAAAATATAATGATCTCATCTGGGAAAGCTGTAATATTGGTGCAGTTAAACTAAAAATTAAAAATGGTTACAATAATTCAAATATACCACAGTGCCAAAATTAAAAGTACACCATTAAACGTATATACCGGTATTTATTAAAACTCTACAATGTTTGGTTGTTTGAACGCCAAGTAATGCGTGCTAGAAGAGAGGAACCGCGCGCTTTAATTAAAAATGATAAATTGTATTTGTGTGGACTTGATTGCACAATAAATCTCAATGAAAACTGCATCAGTGTTTTTGAAGTTGTATGTGCGTTATAATACCATCGGATTATGTATAACTCTAAACAAATGGTATTATTACCGTAAACCAAATGCAACGGTTGCTTCCCCAAAGCAATTAGCATGGATGCAAGATACAATTCCTAACGTATGTTATGCATTTACTCATTTTGACATCATGCTAAGAGTTGATGTGCATATGCATTTAAGGCTGTTGTGAACACACATCACGTAACAAACGACATTCTGAACATAAAATAAAATGAAAAAAAAAGTGAAACAAATGTGTACGGTTCTATAGTTGGAGATATATAGAGATAAAAAAACATTCTTTATTGTTCCACTTTATTGAAACACTAGCTTAACTTTCAATCTTCAAACGGGATTTTTATTGTGATCGGTAAACGTTCAATAATTGCACATATTCGCATCATTTATTATCGCAAGAAATCTTTAGTAAAAGACAACTTCGCACGAACAGGTTCTATTTTGCTTTGCCAAAGCAATCGCTACCTGCCTTTTCAACGGCTTGTCGAAAGGACTTGCAATGAGGCTTATGCTTTTGATTACTTTCATCACAAAGTAACACTGATCTTGAAGAAAAAAGGAAACGCTTATTGCAATTTTAACACTATATTTAAATACAACGATCATGATATTTACCAAGTGCTTTCTTCCAAGATTGTCAGAAAATATGTAAGTGTTAGTTTTAATTGTCATTACAATCCTATACAATCCAGATGCTGTAAAGACAGTGTTCCTAAGCTTTGAGTCAGTTTTTAAGGTTTGGTATGGTAAGTTGTTTGCTATTTATATATGCACTGCCCTTTGTTGTAGAGGTTATTTTCAATTAAGATGAGCGGAAAGACGATTTTCTCATCATGTCATCTCACTCGACTTCCGTTTTTTTCTATATTACTGGTCATGTTCATAAAACGGTATATTGTGTGTAGTGAGTCATTCGTACAGGACTAGACTTCAAATGTGTTACCACGAAACATGTTCCTTTTTACGAAAATTCTATTCTTTGAAAACATGAAACCATGTTTGGCATATGTTGTTAGGATGTTAAATACATACTTTGATAAAACATAATATTATATACTTGTATTGTGTTAATATGGCTCAATATTTTCACAAAATATGTGTTTCTCCGCTGAATCTGTCACCGCTATGTTATATACATGCACTTCTTTTATGTGATTTAAAACACTTCGTATTTCTTGTTATCATAATGACACACTTAAGGCGGGTTCATCTTCAATTGTCATTAATTATTTCGAACTAATTATACGTTAACATAACCCTTCAAATAGGTGAAATATAAATACAAATAAATTAATTGATTGAAGCCGTATTAAAACGACACCATCTAATGAAAGATTTAATATGTATTTTTCTGGTAAAATATATATACATATTTTTACATTTTCTCAGTTTTAGCAATAGTATTGTTATTAACAAGTTGTTTCTGGAAATGTAAAATGTCCTTAAAATTTGCAAGCGAATCATGCCATGAATGCCTACATATGTTGTGTAAGGTCCTAAACATTGAATATAATATCTTGAATATTTTAATAAAGAATCATTCGTCAACAGATATTGCATTTGGAAATACCTTAGAATGGTTACTGATAGATCGCTGTATTTCTTTTTTAAATTTAATTGCGCGTGTGTTCCCAAAACATTTAAATATTCGTTAGAAATTTTGAAAGTTTAGTTGAGTGTTTTTTTTCAATCCAAACTGTGTTTGCAAAAAGGTGTTTTCCGATGGCAACAATACAAATATATTTTCTATAATAAAGCAAAAATTGCGTGCTTCCGGTGTACTGAGAAAATGAATTCATAAAGCGAATCGACAGCTCGTTACTTAAGTAAAATTATTGTTAAGAGTTTGCTTTGATTTCATGTCGGAAAGCAATTAAAAATATGGGTTATGTTAGTTTCTAAATATATAATCAAATATTTGCTATTAAAATATTCGACCTCTAAATTTCAATTCACGCAATAACTTTTTCCACTATTTTTGTAAAATACACAATACACCGGTAAATCAACACAAGTATATAGCAAACAAAAGGTTTTGAACTGCAATCGTGGCTTTTGTTCGAGAGTAAAGTTCAATGCACTCGATAACTGTTTCCCATATTTTTGTCATATACACAATAAACCGGTAAATCAACACAAGCATAAAGAAAACTCAAAATTGCCTCCTGCAATCGTGGCTTTTTATTCTACTGTAAATATTTGTATTTGTTTTAAACCTTTGAATAAAATAAAGTGGTAAATAAATACCATGCTTGATGTTTTTTTCCATTTATGAAAATGCTTTTTTCCAATAATTTGAACTTAAAATCTTTAGAACCATCAAACATTAATGAGACTGGGTCATTCCGTTGACTAAAGATATTCAGATTAATGAAATATATAATCAGTGATGAGAAAATTAATATTGCTTATGTCGCTCGTAATTGCTCGGTGTGCGTTTTCAAAATTTTCATAAATTATTTACAATTCTAAACGGAGCTGTTTTAGGTACTGTGGAGGGCAGCATCTCTAACGTGTCGCCTCTCCAGTGTGCTGTTTTCTGCCAACAACGGGCCGTCAAAGTAAATGTCCGAATGCGGGATATAACGAATTATTCAGAATATACTATTTCAGTCTCGAAACTATTGCCAACGTTACACTTTTTCCTAACGAGAATTGATTGTGTTAGCAATGATTGACGGTAGATAGTAATATAATGTGATAACTTAAACTTACCTAACCGCAAATATATTTCGATTCTTTTAGTTGATATTCACTGTCAACTAGATGCTTTACCTTGTATGTTTTTGATGCATACATATCGATCAAAACGATAGTCAAATCAAGGTTTTATGTGAAAAAAAACGTCACTCTCTTTTGATTTTTGTATTATGTTTAAATTATTACAGTACCGTGTCCTCTGCCTGCAATTACTGAAAACGGAATTGCCACGCTGTCAGGAAATGTTATAACGTATGCTTGCAACGAAGGTTACATCATACTTGGAAATAGCTCGCTTCAATGTCTATCCGGTGTATTGAACGAACCTGTTCCCTCTTGTGTACAGATAACAACAATAGCTGCAGCTAACTTTATAATTACACATGTTCTCATTCAATGATTCCATTAATCGGTGTTTGGTTTTAGTTTAAAGCAAACTGAATTATGTTTAAAAAAATATCCAAAGAACTTGAACAATACATCAACCTATTAAAATAACAGATTATTATTGTATTATTACTAGGACAATCGCCGGTGAATTTCTGAATTGTCGGCATGTGACTTCAGAACAAAAGGCCACTGGGTGAGTTGATTGCCCAATCTACCAAGTGACAATGTCTGCTTCTTTAATGTATTCCCGATGTTTTGATACGCATGTGTCAACCGTGAAAAGTATAATATATTCGTAAACAGATTATAAGTAGCAAAGTACGGTCACGTAGCAGAACGAGATTACAGAATAAACAAAAGTACTACAATTATTAATACAATGTAATTAGTTGAAAAAACGTCTTCTAATACGCATGAATAATTGTTTATAAAAAACACATGGAAATCTAACTGTAATAAGGATCACTTTGTTTTCAACCCAATGCGTATAATATCCCTTAAAAACTCATTTATTTTAATTGAAAAATTACTTCGTCCATTTTTAATGAATTATAAATACATTTTCGGAAAACGCTTCTAAAATTAAATACGCTTCTAGATTGATAATTATTTTAAAACATTACGAAGTGCCCGGTGCGCGAACATCCCGGAACGTGATCTACGCATGTTCAGTTTGAATAACCTCATCTCGATTGATAATTACTTTAAATGCATACCCGCATGTCTACACGACAGTTTAGAAAAATGGCGGCCGCAGGTGATCATGCAATTATATAACACGTATAACGTCATTTTAGGAATTTTATCAAGCCTCTTAAAAACACGTATAAATCAGGTTATTGATATGATAGTAGTTTCAGTTGTTCAGTGTGTTTACAATTTTACGCTCAAATATTTAATCGACCGGTCGGGCGTCATACGTGAAATAATAAATAAACTCCTTGATCACCAAGCTTATCATCAGAAATACAATCTATAACACGCCCTGCTTCTCTGGAGATCTCACCTGGAAAAAATGCTCATTATAACAGAACAGTATTGTTTATTTCATTTAAGCATATTGGCCTCATCGTTATTAACATACATGTACATGAACAAAACACATTTGACGTAAAAAAAGACATTCATTATTCCGAAGAAAGATCAATTGAATTATACAATAAATGTTTTTGTCACAATGGCACATGGAAGAACTTAATGATTATTAATGCCACATTAGTTTCACAATCGCAACAAATATACCAATATCATGTACCTATTTGCTTTGTAAAACTATATATTTATCTTTATCTTATAATTAATATATAAAACATGTTTTCTTGTTATTTAAACCATTCTTCTAATTAATTAGCTTCAGTTGTAGTACTCAGCTCAAACCTCCTCTTGCCTTAGAGTTTTTGCATTCACTTAACAATTCACACGCTTCTTAACTCCTGGGAGTTAGCCTCAATATATGATTAATCGTTAGCTTTTTCAATACGTCTTATGTGTTTGTTGACTGTTGATATATACATTGAAGTCACTATCTAGACAGGTGGTTTGACAACGCCACATAAACGTTTTTGGAACAATTGATCAAAATGCGGCATGCACAACACATTTAAACTTATCTATATAGATACCAAACTATGGCATACAGACCATTCGGCACAGTGTATGTCTCTACCTTCACTATACCGGTGTAAAACAAGGTTTTACCATTATACACACAAGTTAAAGCTAGTGCTTAATTTGTTATTGAAATATTCTACTAAAGCGTCTGCATATAAAGTTTATGTTACATATTTGCCAATTAAGTATGCGACAAAACACTTAACGAGTTGCACCAGATGTAATGTTCACACTTTCTGGATGCATTCCTTTTGTAAAATTTGATGCGTTACATCAGTTAAAGTTTACTCAAGCCTGAATCATTGTGAGAGCTCGTGTGCGTGCATGACCTGTCCGATTTCGTTTTGTCTTCTTAAATCAACGCCACTATGATTATAACTTTGCTTTAGACCTGATCGAAATTTTACATTTCCGAAACAGTTGTCAGACACAAATGATGCAAGATTCGTGAAACAGTTGTCAGACACAAATGATGCAAGATTCGTGAAACAGTTGTCAGACACAAATGATGCAAGATTCGTTCGATAACTGATATGATTGCACTGCTAGTTTAAAAAAATTCCTAATCTTCAAACTATCAAAACATGGTCGAAATATCAAACCTTATAAATTAAATTAAAAACAATAATATCACATTGTTCATAAAAGTTGGGAGTCGCAGATATGTGTGATATATATCATTACTGATGTGCAAAAAACACAAACATTAACATGGCGAAATTCATGCAGAAGTTAAGACTTAATTAACATGTCTTGGCCATTTATTTTTATTCTGTCACCGAATGTCTATACAATACCGCACACCTAAAAAATATGGAAAAACATCAACTTAACACAAATTCGTACGTCTTTCTTTCAATCAGCCACACAAAAATGAATATACCAGTCGTGTTTGTTATAAAAACATTAGCGACGCTATGCGCATCACACGTTTTAAAAATGATCTGGTTTTATCTGCGCCTTTGTTTTATATACGTATAGTTTAACGGGAAATAATTTCTACAGTAACATAAATAAATAACAAGGCGGTAATCTCCCGTAAGTAAGCTTCAAGTGTGCATAACACGTTGTCAGTAAATGGTGTTAAATTGTCTATTAATTATGTTGAATAAAGCACTGAAGTCAAACCAGTATGCATTCCTATTTTGTGAAAAATGCGATGACAACAAAATAACAAAATATCGTCTATTAGCTCTGTGAGATTTCCTAAATATTTCAGTCATATCATCGATTATATTTTCGGAATTCATAACGTACATCAGTTTAGAAACTAGCAAATTGTGTTCACTAACGTGAATGATGCTTACACAAAATAAAGACATCATTTTCAGTGGCACGTTATTTCTCCAAATGAAACTTTATTTGAACTGATTCAGATGATCAAACTATTTCGATATAACAATTGCCGCTATAATTACCAAAATATATATGAATCGCGCCATGAGAAAACCATCCTTAATGACTTCGACGACATCATCGGTAAATCGTCATTTTCATTACGTCATAATTTTCTGCGAAAATTTGATTTGCATTTGTGCGTGAGATATGTATTTACACGTGTGTTTTATATCGTTCGGAATTTAAAGGGACCGTCAACCAGATTGACGAAAAATAAGAAAAGTTTTAAAATACCATTATTTTTTTACAATTATTAGTTTATATTCATTTAAATATCACCACTGGTATAAAACATTACTTGAAAAATGTTGTTAAGTTTTCATATTTTAAGTATATTTGGTGATAAAATTTTACTGAGTTTGTCTACCAGGTAACTACCAGTTAACCATAAATAACGCAAGTAGATTGATCATCATCGTCACGTGGTAAACTCAGGAATGCAATTTGTGCATGTGAAGTGATTTGTATATTTATATATAATATATTATATATAATGATCAATCTACTTGCATTATTTATTGTGTGTATATTGTTATGTCACCTATTTTCGAGATGTACTTTCGATTTCACATCGCGAAATTGTATTACTGAATTACGGAATACCGTAAGGGCCATCGTGATTACACATTTAAATCCAGAGGCCGACAATGCGATAGTGTTATAGTACGATGACGACAGTGCGACAATACATGGCGACAATGCGATAGTACACTGGCGACAATGCGATGGTACGATAATACGATGACGAAAGTGCGACAATACGATGACGACAGTGCGACTATACGATGGCGACATTGCGATAGTACGATGGCGACAATGCGATAGTGCGATAATACGATGACGACAGTGCGACAATACTATGATCACAGTGCGACAATACGATGGCGACAGTGCGATAGTACGATGGCGACAATGCGATAGCGCTATAATACGATAACGAAAGTGCGACAATACGATGACGACAGTGCGACTATACGATGGCGACAGTGCGATAGTACGATGGCGACAATGCGATAGTGCGATAATACGATGACGACAGTGCGACAATACGATGACGAGAGTGCGACAATACGATGGCGACAGTGCGATAGTACGGCTGAATGGGTCAAGTTCCTCCCGGTACTTCTTCCCCGTACCCCGGGTACTTGGAAGTATACTTCACCGTACACCGATTTTCAAATGATACTTTTGGGTACCCCGGTATACTTACAGGTACCCCATCTTTCCTAATAAAAAAATTCGTACTTAAATTTTTTTCGTACCCAAAACTTTCGTACACAATTTTTTTTCGAACCCAACAAATTTCGTATACAATTTTTTTTTCGTACAAAATTTTTTTTTCGTACAAAATTTTTTTTTTGCACAATTTTTTCGTTCCCAAAATTTTAGTATCCAATTTGTATTTCGTACCCACATTTTATTTCGTACCCATTTTTTTTTGCGGCATAATTTTTTCATACCCAAAATTGTCGTACCCACATTTTTTTGCGTACCCAAAATGTTCATACCTACACTTTTTCATACCCAAAACATTCGTACCCACATTTTGTTTTCATAACGAAAATTTTTGTACCCACATTTTTTTCATACCCAAAATTTTCTGTTTTTTTTTCGGAAACATATGTAAAAAAAATGTGGGTACGATAATTTTGGGTACATAAAAAATGTGGACACGAATATTTTGGTAACGAAAAAAAATGTGGGAACGAACATTTTGAGTACAAAAAAAATTATGAAAAAAAATTAATTTGGGTACAAACAAAATTTGGGTACGAAATAATTGTAGGTACGACAGTTTTGGGTACGAACAAATGTAGGTACGAATATTGTGGGTACGAACAAAATGAGGGTAAAAATTTTATTTTTAAGGAGAGATGGGGTACCTGTAAGTATACCGGGGTACCAAAAGTATCATTTGAAAATCGGTGTACGGTGAAGTATACTTCAAAGTACCCGGGTACGGAGAAGTAGTACTCGGGGGGAACTTGACCCATTCAGCGATAGTACGATGGCGACAATGCGACAGTGCGATAATACGATGACGACAGTGCGACAATACGATGGCGACAGTGCGATAGTACGATGGTGACAATGCGATAATACGAAGGCGACAATGCAATGATACGATGGCGAGAGTACGATATGATTATTGCATTGTCGCCATCGTACCATCGCACTGTCGCCATCGTATTGTCGCACTATTGCTTTGTCGTCATCGTACAAGCGCGTTGTCGCATTGTCGCCATCGTACTATCGCATTGTCGCAATCGTATTGTCGCACTGTCGTCATCGTATTTTCGCACTGTCGTCATCGTACTATCGCATTGTCGCCCTCTGGATTTTAATGTGTAACCACGATGGCCCTTACGGTATTCCGTACCAAATATACTGAAATTATAAAAAATTAACAACTTTTTTTTCAAGTAATGTCATAAACCAGTCTTGATATTTTAATCAATATAAACTTATAATTGTAAAAAATACGGTATTTTAGAACTTTTCTTTTTTCGTCAATCTGGTTGACGGTCCCTTTAAGAACTTGTGAAATGGATGCCGAACTTGAGGTAAGAACCTTAATACTATATACATTCATTTTAGATTATGATTATTTTGCAAAATTGTCACTGAATAAACTGTTTAAAATTATTTATAAAAGCCTCCTATTGATAATTAAACCACGTCACGTATGGTTTTTGCACTGAATCATTGAATGGAAGACACTGTGTTTGATCGTAGAATATTTTCAGACAATTACTTTTTTTTTTTATACCATGATTCACTGTCTTATATGTGATGTTGTATCTAAATTGTATGACTGTTTAGTTCATTATTAACGCCTCTTAATATATTGCTGCTTGCGAAGAGCGAAGTGTACGGCGCCTTAAAATCACTTCTTTCAAAAGCATTTTCCGCACATTCGAATTGCCAAACAATGAGAGGACGTTTGTGGCACGTGCGAGCGACTTCGCAAGTACATTGTCGGCGCTGTAACAGAAGAAAAGAAGTTACACGCACTGAGCGCATTTGAGAACCCACATCACTGACGCGCGCAAGGTTGTTAAATTAATTACAACTGTAATGTACCGGTACCATTTAGTTGTACCCAGCCTATAATTTAGTCGCTCTTGTCAGGATGGCTTCAAAACAACTGCGGTTCATGTTTTCAATTTCTTTTATTCGCAGATACTAAAAGTTACTAATATTATCGCATTATAAAGTCGACATGTTTCAAAAGGCACTTCAATGTAGACTTTAAACACAGATCTTATAACAAGTATTTTCGTATAGCGCAGATAAATTCTTGAGTTCTCTGGAGTTCATAAGACATAGATAAATCATTTTAATGTACTAAATACTGTACCAAAGATGTAAAGTTAGTTTTAACTTGTAAAATAGCTTACCATTCTCAGAATGGAGAAGATCTGACAATAAGATCTATATAATTACTAAAGAACTGATTTTTATGCCGTAATGAACGGAAGTTTTTGTGATCATGAAAGATACACAATGTTGTTTATCCGCGCTATTTATACCTGTCCGCTCAGCAACTTAGGATTTAGGAATCTGCGTGATTCTGCGCACTAATGTCTTAGGAATTTGGCTAAGCCAATCAAAACGACTTAGGATTGCGACAACCAATCAAAGGCATTTAGGAATCCTAAATCCTAAACAAAGTTCTCTAGCGGCAAAACATTCAACAATAATATATATTTTAACTAACAAAAGAACATTTTAGGAGCAAATATAGATGAGCAAAAGATTCTACATCTAACAATAAACAAATATACTTCTCTCTGACCTAAACAAAAATGCAGTTATGACAGAAAATAAATATTACGGTACAATATATCCGAAATACTTCAACAGCTTAAAAGTACTTTTAGGAATGGCGAATTTTACACATATAACAACATATATGAACATTTAGTGACTATAAATAGTGTATTAAAGTAACTTATAGACGTATTATTATAATCATACAATGTTAAGTCACTTAGAGATGAATATTACCAATAGAATCATTGCAAGGTGACGGTTGGACTTGCCTCCTTGAAGTTCGGACATTGACAGTAAGTTTTGGAATTCAAGTTCTGTTTATAATCATTAGACAAAATATATTTAAATGATTACTCTATCAGTTAATATAACAATTAAACACTTCAACCATAATCTTGTGTATGGGATAGTTTAATGGTTGATTAATGATAATATAAACAATAGCAGTTTGTTTACATTATGAAATAACAGATAATAAACAAGTTAATTAATACTCCAGGGCCTTACATTTCCCCTTCCTTAAAGAAATAAACTTCTCCTGAAGTTTGAACAATAACAACAATCAGAAAATACATGACACAATAAGAATTGCATAGTTTATCAACAAAACATGTTATTTATTATAATAACAATAATTTCATTCTTACTTCAGTTCAGGTTTCAACATGCGGCTGTCCTTTCACAGTTTCCAGGTAAGAAAAGCACTTTTCAAGACTATAATGTTCATAATTAAAATGACATTGAAACACTGTTCAGAGGTTAATGTTGATGCCCATGTGGTAGGCACACAAGTCCACGAAACACAATTCAATTTAACACATAAAAAGTTCATGTTTAAATTATTGTCTTTAATGTTCATGGCACATAATCATTCTTGAGAGTCCATGAAACACTGTTTACTTATTATTCACAAAGTCCATGAAACACAATTCAATAGCACACACATAAAATATCCGTGTTTAAACTACACATGTTTTACCATTAACGTCCATGGCACATAATTCATTATTATGCAACTTCATAGTATGAATATTTCCACAGTAAATGTTCACGCAAGATATAATGTCCATAATTCATGAACAAATCTTCACAACATTACACTTTATGTCGGTCCGTCCGTCCGTCCGTCAAAACAAGTATTATCATGTTGATGCGTACACACTTATATTCGGTTTGCAAATAATCTTGACAAACACAGTCCATTTTGAAAATTTTCACTTTAAAATAACATTTACATTCTAACAGGAATGTGACTGATTTTTTCCAGGAGAGTTGAAGACTTCTTGAACAGAGGAGTTAGAGCCTTCAGAAGATCTGTCTGATTAGCAAACGGGGACTGGTCCTTTCCATTCGCGATGTCCAGAAGAGATTGATAAGTGTAGAGCCGGGCCTTTGCCTTATTATCCAGGGGAAAGCCTGCAGAGCCGGGGAGCACAAGAAAGTGGAAGTTGTGTATCAAGAACGATCGCTCTGGAAGAAGGAGTGAAGAATTGTTTTCAGTCTGTGTAACGGACATGCTGGCGAATTCCACAGCCGGAAGACGCTGATCAGGGGTGAGTCTTCGCCAAGTCTTGGGGGCCACAAAAGATTGGGAAGAAGTATGGACTCTTCTTCAACTGTTGCCCAGTCTCGCTTGGCTGAAGGGAAGAGAGGCATGCTTCCATCAACGAGCATGGACCGAGCTTTGAATCTAAGCAGTTTTGCAGATGGAGTAGGTTTGTACATGTTGGCAGCTGGAGTGGGAGTGGCAATTGTATATAACTTATCTTGGGCTAGTGGAGTGGGTGTCGCTGGAGGAAGATCTTGAAGAGTGTTGGATTGAAGAGGAGAAGCAGGAACAGGGATTTGGAGATCATCTTGAAGGGGTGAAGGTGGAGCGTAGTTTGGTGGTGCTGGAGGAAGATCTTGAAGTGTGTTGGATTGAAGAGGAGAAGCAGGAACAGGGGTTTGGGGATCATCTTTAAGGGGTGAAGGTGGAGCGTAGTTTGGTGTTGCTGGAGGAAGATCTTGAAGAGTAGAAGTGCCAGAAGGAAGCGGGGATAATGGGGCGGGTGCAGGAAGTTCGTCGAATAATGGTGTAGCGGGGGTAGCTGCTCTTGCAGGTTCTTGTACTTGTATATGGAATAATACTAAGAGCGCGTGCACAGCATGTTGAACACAATGAAAAAAATACAAAATATTTCGCAAACATTGAAAAACGTAGAAGTGAACAAAAAACTGTACACAAATTAGTAGTCAATGGCAAAGATATAACAAACAGAACTCATATACTAGAATAACAACAATTATTTTTCGAAACCCTCTATAAACGAAAAAATGTTGAAAATAACACTCTTTTTGAAAATACACATCACGCTTTAAACCAGGAGGAAAAACAACTGTGCGACGGATTGCTTAATGAATATGAATGTGGATTAGCCTTAAAAGAAATGCAAAATAACAAAAGCCCAGGATCTGATGGCATCACAATCGAATTTTATAAAATATTCTGGAATGATATAAAAACACATCTAATTAATTCACTTAACTATTCATTTAACAACGAAAACTTAACTACCCTACAAAAACAAGGTATTATATCACTTATTCCAAAACCGGGAAAAAACTTAGAATCCTTATCAAACTGGCGCCCGATAAGTTTACTAAACAATGATTATAAAATTGCAACTAAAAGTATAGCAAACAGAATAAAAAAAATATTACCATCAATCATTTCAAAATCTCAATCTGGTTTCATAAAAGGACGTTACATTGGTGAAAATGTTCGTCTTATCCAAGAATGCATAAACTATTTCAATAATTCAAATAATCCTGGTCTAATATTCTTTGCATACTTTGAAAAGGCATTCGATTCGCTTGATCACTCATTTATGTTCTCTTGCTTAGAAAATATGAACTTTGGTGAAAGTCTCATTCAATAGGTCAAACTATTCTATACCGATATTAACAGTATAATCATTAACAATGGCTTCTTTTCAAACAGTTTTAATATCGAACGAGGGGTTCGACAAGGATGTCCACTCTCATCATCGCTATTTATTATTTGCATCGAGTACCTATCACATCACATCCAATCAAATAAACACATAAAAGGCATATCACTAGAACCTGACGAAGAAATCAAACAATCCCTATTTGCTGACGATGCAACTTATTTTTTAAATAACATTTACGATTCTTTCCATAACCTAATAGAGCCGCTAACCCTTTACGGAATGACATCGGGTCTTAAACTAAACAAAAGTAAATGTACTGTGCTACGAGTAGGTAAATTAAAACAAAGTAATGTTCAATATATAAAAGAAATGACATTTAATTGGACATCCGATGAAGCCACAACGTTAGGAATTACATTAACAAATAATGAAAAGGATACAGTTCTTAAAAACATACTTCCAAATTTACAGAATTTTAAAAACTGCTTATAATCATGACATCATCGTAAACTTACACTAATCGGAAAAACACAGTATTGAAAACGTTTGCACTTCCTAAATTAATATATGTATTAACAGTTCTCCCAAATCCACCAAATGATGTTATTAACGATATAAAATCAGCAATATTTAATTTCATATGCGACGGTAAGCCTGATAAAATAAAAAGAACTCAGTTAATTCAATCTGTAGCAAATGGAGGTATCCAATTAACGAACATTGACTCATTCTTGAATGTAATCAAATGCAGCTGGCTAAAACGATACCTAGATAATACCAATACGAGTAAATGGAAATTATTCTACCAGAAAATCCTAAAAAAATATGGTGACTCCTTACTCTTTGAATGTAACATCAGCAATACTATCTTACATGAAATTGCAAACGAAAACATATTTCTGTCTGATGTTCTATCAGCGTGGAGTGATGTCACTCATAACTTAGAAACCCAAACCAGCAGTAAAACAATTTTATGGAACAATAAGGACATAACTTCAAACAATAAGACGTTTTTCTATAAAGACTGGTTTGAACGAAGCATTAAATATGTCGACCAATTATATGACTACAGAATTAAAGATTTCTACTCTTTTGATAATATATGCTACATATACGGAATACCTTCAAATAATTTTCTGAAATACTACACACTAATCAAAAGCATACCCATACATATTAAATCTGAAATCAATACAAATAATACACCATGTACTCAAACAACATTTGTAGAAAACATACTTGGAAGAAAAAACAAAACAAATGAAATATTTTACACACTACAAATTAAAAACCCTACAGAAAACTCCAAAATCCAAAATAAATGGCAAGTCCTTTTTGGAGAAAATGAACTTAATTGGAAACACATATTTACCATGCCATATAAAGCAACTATTGAAAGCACACTGAGAAATTTTCAATACAAATACATCCATAGAATTATAGCTACAAATAAATATCTCTTTAAATGCAAATTATCTAACTCAAATCTGTGTGACTTCTGCCGTGAAAACATTGAAACTATAGAACATCTTTTTTGGGAGTGCAAACACATCCAGCCTATTTGGAATCAATTAATATCTTTTCTTGAACAACATCAACTAAACGTTAAACTATCTTTCTTAAATGTAAGTTTCGGAATTAACTCATTGAAATCAATAGGCTGTAATAATATTGTGAATTTTATGGTAATATTGATGAAATATTTTATCTTAAACATGAAGTACAAAAACAAGTACCAAATTCTAATTGTTTTGTCCATAGTCTTAAACTAAAAATCCAGATTGAGAAAGAAATAGCCCTCAGTAATGACACATTACAAATCTTTGAACAAAAATGGAATCGGATTAAATTCTCATAATGTTTTGTCCACTTATATACATTTCACTCTAATGTTAGTTTATCTCTCTAAAATAGTTTGTTAATTTTTTTTATTATTATTATTTTTTTTTTTTTCAATCTAACAAGATCATTGTGAATAAACAACAAAACAAACAAGTCCAGTATGCTTTCTTCCGACTTTATACAACTCATCATTTTTCATAACTATTCCTCTGTTGTTCTTTTCTTTTCTCTCAATTTTTTATATATATATTAGCATATCTTGTATAACATGTCTGAACTTTATTGCTTTGTACAATCACTATGTTGTATGATCATATACATGTTTACATTGTATGTATGATATTGAATAAAATAAAAAAAGGTTCTTGTACTGGTGTTGAAAGTCGAGTTGTAAGTGACTTGTTAATAGTGGATGGAGATGATGTTGTGTCGGTGATTTCCTCAGGATAAATAGAAATTGGAGACGGTGACCGGAGGGATCTTGCATCGTCATCATTAGCCATGCAGTAAGCCTTGAAGATTATGTTATCCTTCTTTCTGATAGTATGTATGTATGACGATCTTATTCCAAGGAGTGAGGCAACTTCTTCTAACACAAGGGAACTGTCACGAAAAGTTGACCACCGGCCGACGGGTTCGATGGCGTCCTTAACAAGGAATTCGCGCCTCTTAAGAGACTCCATGGCACGGCGGTCAGTGAAGATATTCCTGTAAAGACGGATTTGGAACACATCAGAAACAGATTCTGCGAATACCTTGATGGAGTCGAGAGTTATGACAATTGCCAAAATGAACAACGAGTCTGTGGCTTTTCGTTTAAGATGATGTGGGGGAGGTTTGTTGAGGAGTTGACGTGGGGGAGATTTGTTGAGGAGTTGACGTGGGGGAGGTTTGTTGAGGAGTTGACGTGGGGGAGGTTTGTTGAGAGTCGTGCAGGACGGTTTGTTTAGGGCTTCCTCCCACGTGCCAGTCCTCTCCTCGATTCCGGGGCTTCTACCCGTCGACCATTTAGCCATCAGATATCTGACATACTGGACTACCGGTGACATTTCCACGCCATGCAGTTTAGAATATTCCAGCGGATTAATTGAGAAATAAAAACACGTCTTCGTGGAGAAAAGACCTTTTGGAGCATGCTCCATTTCTATGGGATGTTTGGTCTTAACATGGTGTCGCAGGTCTCCGACTTTCTTGAATTCTCGAGTCTTTCCCGACACACAAAATTGACACAAGACATCATCGTCGGGTACCTTTGAACTCTGAAATATACAAGGTCTCGTCTAAGCACGGGTAGATACATAGTATGGTGCACATACGATGTCTAGTAGAAGCAACAATCAACACGGGATAAATCGCAGCTGGGTGATCAGGCCAACTTCATTATCTCCAGAGAGCTCTCAATTGCGCGCGCCTTCTATATATAAAACACATACATCAGCTTTATGTGACCACCTTGCACTAAACTCGTCTACCACGACTAGGTACTTGTATGACTTATATGTCCAATGTTTAAAGTATTTATCATACTTTGTATGAAGACAGTGATATACTAGGGGCTTCTAGTAACAAAAAATAAATTCCTTGTAAGGAATGTCTGAAGACATCAATAAACGTTCTGTATATAAAACATTCTTCGAGTGTGTGTGTAGACATCAACAGAATATTATTCACTGTGATTTACTGTAATACTTAAACAGTAGACTTATAACTCTGTATCCAGAGGTAAAAGGATGCCTTTGTATCTCATAAGTCGATCAACGTGTACTGCTTTAGCTGGTGCCATAGCTGATAGTTTTAACATGTAGACTAGATCTTCTACTTTTTTAGTGATAACATACGGACCTTTCTATTGAGGGGACAGTTTACTGCATACACTAGGACGGCGTGTTGTGTTATGCAACCATACTGGGTCACCGGCATTAAACGGTCTAGCTTTTGCATTTAAGTTATAGTGCCGTTTGCGATATTGAATTTTGTCCTTAAGTACTTTTCTTGCCAAATATGAATTGTCGTAAGATTATCTTGAAGGTTTGTTACATATGTTTCAGGTTGATCCGATTCATCACACTGGGTGGCAGACCAACACATGCTTGTAAAGGCAAGACAATTTATCGACCGAAAACATCCGATTTGGTGTTTGCCCAGTACTAGAGTTAAATGATGAGCGGTACGCCATCATAACTTGGGGACGAAAAGTATCCCAAGACCTTTGATGTGAGGAGCAGTACATTGTTAACATAGTTCCCAGTGTTCGATTGAAACGTTCAATAATTCCATTTGATTGTGGATGGAGAGCCGTTGAAGTCGTGTGCTTAATTTGAAGCAATCCACACATATCATTGAATAAAGATGAAGTGAAATTACTGCCTTGGTCAGAGTGAATGGACAAAGAAACTCCACATCGTGATACATACGTATCCACAAAAGCCTTTGCAACTGTCTCTGCTGCTTGATTGGGTAATGCAACCGCCTCGGTCCATCTTGTAAAACAATCACAAATAACAAGAACATATGCATTGCCCGATGTTGATCTCGGGAGTGGCCTATAAATATCGACTACAACACGTTCGAGAGGAGCTAATACTACTGAGTGTCCAAGAGGTGACCTTGTTGGTTTGCTTGTTTTACGAGTTGCACATTTGGTACATTGAACACAATATTTTTGAACAAACTCTTTTAAACCTGGCCAATATAAGATTTGACGTAATTTTGCAAGTGTCTTATCAGCACCTAAATGGCCACCAGATGGTAAATCATGAAAATAGTTTACAACATCTTTATAACGATTTGATGGAGCAACAATCTGTATTTGATGTTTATCATCGCTTTCGAACCAAGTACGACAAAGGAGACTCTGCGACACACTCAGTCTATCCCACATGCGCCACAACGTTTTAGTTGTAGATGACTTGTCTCTGACTGTTTGCCACTGCGGTTGGTCTTCAGACTGTTGTAGTAGTTGAATGATAAATTGCAGGTCAGGGTCATTAAGTTGATCAGCTTTAATGCTGTCTATTGACCAATCGGGCAGGTTAGCCATTGTGGATTTGAATAGCACAGTATTGGAATCTGGACTTTGTTGAACAACTCTGGTTGGAAAATGTGGATCCGGCAATACATCGTCTGATATGCTTGCTGTTTCTGTCTGTGGCATAACACTGCAGTCTGGCTCGATGTTTCCGCTTTGCTGTTAAGCACATTTTAAACATGTCGAACGGGACAATGCATCAGCATTTCTCTGTGTCAAACATGCTCGAAGGATGACGGTCAAGTTGTAAGTACCAAGTTCTTCCAACCAGCGAGAAACTTGCCCAGTCGGATTCTTTAGATTTCGCATCCAACTGACAGCAGCATTATCGGTCCTAAGAAGGATCGGCTGACCATAGAGATACGAGTGAAATGACTTTATGCTTGAACAACAGCTAGCAGCTCTTTGCGTGTAACACAGTATGAGCGCTCATGATCATTGAGGGATTTGCTGTGAACAGTGCTACGTTCAAAAAGTTCTGTCAGATGTGAAAGAAGTGATTGACAGGGCTCTTGCTCTGTGACTTGTGCAATGCGTGGACCATCGCTGCACTCGTCAAACGACTCACATGTACCTAACGCTGTCTTTGCATATAGAGTAGCAGGCTCTGACCCAAAATTAATGACACTAACTTTTGCATCCGACTTTGAAACATCGATAATGCCACCAACAGCACAAAACCCATTTTAACTTATCAGATCGAAAGAGGGCTCAATAAAACCTGTTGGACCCAAATGTTCTGAAAACGGTATGTTTAACGAAACCCATGCACGAGAATGCGCCGGGATTTTGGTAGTATTACGCACCTCAACTCTACAAATTTGTAAAGCAGTACCACCCATCCACAAAGGAATAGTTTTACTCCCAACAGTTAGACATGAACGTTTATAGCTGATACTATCAACATTTCCGCCAAGAAAATCTTGGCCAACAATACAATCAGACTCAATATCACACACAATAAATTGGACCACAAATGAAATAGAACTCAAATCATTGGCCAACTGCACTCTGCCAAGTACGTTCATGTTTTCACCATTAACAGTGCGGAACGTTTGTTGCACCGGCATTAACGCTATGTCATGCTCCTTTTGCAACTCAAAAAACTTCCTGCATGAAATCAACGACGTAGTGGCTCCACAATCAATCAAGAAATTGCATGGATGATAAAAAATTGAACCAGACGCGTAAAATCCATTATCATATTTACTTTTATCTGCACCAAAACGATCAGTATGAATATCAACAATAGGGACATCATCACATTGAATGGGTCTTTCAAATGATTTGGCTGACACTTGACCCTCAGCACCAGCTACAATTAGTTTTCCGAGTTTTTTGTTTGTTTTTTTTTGGGGGGGGGGGGGGGGTAGATCGAGGGGGAGCATCAGGAACTTGGGAAAAGGGACGGACATTGGGAGGATGGAAATTATTATTTGGTCTGTCTTGGCGACCTGGTCGTGGATGCATAAAACTGCGTTGATCGTTGGGCGAAAGTGTGTTGTTTACATTTTGTGGACAATTTCTCCAGAAATTTGACGGTGAGTTGCACCCGAAACATGCACGTTGAGACTGGTTCGGCCTTATAACAGGGGAGCTGGGAAAATGTGTTTTTTCAATTCGCATAATTCGAGCTTCAAGTCGCTGAACTGCAGACAATATCTGTGATTCAGGTTGTGTTATATCGTAAGCATCTACTTCACGGACGTGTGTGGGTTGCGGTGTACCAAGAATAGCTTCATAGCGTTCAATGACACTTACAGCATCATTAACTTTATGGCAGTTAGTGTCAATGCAACGGCAATGCATATCACCTAAAATTTGTTTGTAAAGCTGGTTTAACGCCAGTCTCTCAACAGCAATGGGATCAAGATCTGAATACGCTTTCTGTGCTAGCTGCCTGATATCGTCTGCTAGGGAAGAAATGGATTCACCGCGAAGGTGTCATCGGTTCTCAAATTTCGACAGCCATAAAGTTTAGTGTTTACTACTACCAAATCTTTGGGAGAGATTTGACGTTAGTGTTTCGTATTCACGACGCTTTGATTCGGACAAGCTCATGTAATAGTTACGAGCTGCACCCCGAAGACTGCTGGCTAATATTAAGACCTTTGTTCTATAGTCCCAGCAGGAAAGTTCAGCACAATCCTCAAAATGGGACATGTACTGCTCAAAGCACTTGGTTCCATCATAACTGTCGGGTTTCATTAGAGAATGTTGTATTGGTACATTATACGTCGAGGGGTGTGGACAATCGCCATGGTTTCTGCTTACGGGAATAGAATTTCTAAATGGATTGTTGTTTGTCTTATTTTTAAGCATTTCAGAGATAGGCTGGGTATTTTTAGGGTCTTCTGTTACGGTATGCTCATTATTAATGTCATCAATAGTATTTAGTGAAGAGTGGTCACTTAAAACGCTTCGTCTATCAAACGATATTTCTGGATCTGGCGATGTCATAATTAAAAGGTTGAGTCTGCCAATAGTATTACAGGATAGTCTTATTAAATTCCAAAATCTGAAAAATAATTATTAAATTCGTCTGTTATTTCATTTCTTTTTCTAGGCGTAGATTTCCATCACTCGGCTGTTTATGTAAATAAAATTTATCCCACTTCTGACACCAATTGTAATGTACCGCTACCATTTAGTTGTACCCAGCCTATAATTTAGCCGCTCTTGTCAGGATGGCTTCAAAACAACTGCGGTTCATGTTTTCAATATCTTTTATTTGCAGATACTAAAAGTTACTAATATTATCGCATTATAAAGTCGACATGTTTCAAAAGGCACTTCAATGTAGACTTTAAACACAGATCTTATAACAAGTAGTTTCGTATAGCGCAGATAAAGTCTTGAGCTCTCTGGAGTTCATAAGACATAGAATGAATCATTTTAATGTACTAAATACTGTAACCAAAGATGTTAAGTTAGTTTTAACTTGTAAAATAGCTTACCATTCTCAGAATGTAGAAGATCTGACAATAAGATCTAAATAATTACTAAAGATCTGATTTATACTCCGTAATGAACGGAAGTTTTTGTGATCATGAAAGATACCAAATGTTGTTGGTCCGCGCTTTTTATACCTGCCGCTCAGCAACTTAGAATTTAGGATTCTGCGTGATTCTGCGCACTAATGTCTTAGGAATTTGGCTAAGCCAATCAAAACGACTTAGGATTGCGACAACCAATCAAATGCATTTAGGAATCCTAAATCCTAAACAAAGTTCTCTAGCGGCAAAACATTCAACAATAATATATATTTTAACAAACAAAAGAACATTTTAGGAGCAAATATAGATGAGCAAAAGATTCTACATCTAACAATAAACAAATATACTTCTCTCTGACTTAAACAAAAATGCAGTTATGACAGAAAAGAAATATAACGGTACAATATATCCGAAATACTTCAACAGCTGAAAAGTACTTAAGTACTTTTAGGAATGGCGAATTTTACACATATTACAACATATATGAACATTTAATTAATATAAATAGTGTCTTAAAGTAACTTATAGTCGTATTATTATAATCATACAATGTTAAGTCACTTAGAGATGAACATAACCAATAGAATCATTGCAAGATGACGGTTGGACTTGCCTCCTTGAAGTTCGGACATTGACAGTAAGTTTTGGAATTCAAGTTCTGTTTATAATCATTAGACAAAATATATTTAAATGATTACTCTATCAGTTAATATAACAATTAAACACTTCAACCATAATCTTGTGTATGGGATAGTGTAATGGTTGAGTAATGATAATATAAACAATAGCAGTTTGTTTACATTATGAAATAACAGATAATAAACAAGTTAATTAATACTCCAGGGCCTTACACAACTAAATTGATTGTTAGCCTATCAATTTAAGTAATAATGTATTGTACTATCCCCATATTTTGCATGTTTAGTTAAAATGCCAGTGAAAATGAAAACCAAAGCGGTTATTGGTATTGATAATTATTTCATGTTCATATTTTTACGGGAAAGAAATGTTTACTCAGACTGCGTGGAGCTGGCGTGAATGGAAGTCGTTCATAGACGAACACTTCAATGCGCTACCTGGCATCCGGTATGTAGCAGCTATTAAATAAAATAAAAAAAATAATTGTACGCAAATATTTATTTACACTTATTTCATTTGGACAAACTACCACAAATAGAATGTGTACTTCCGCAACAGGAAATATTTGTCCTTCCCAATGTCTGCATCCCCCCGGCGTTGTCATGGTGAAGACATGTAGCGACGGTGAAGAAACCTCCTTTTGTTTGCTGAAGAACGAATGTTTTCGCTTCACGAACACCGACCGCCTAGTGCCGATACTTGCCGCTGGATTATCTGCAGCACGGCGCGACAACGTGGGCTCTATATTGTCAGCTCGGGATCGCGAAGGTTTTCCGTGTTAGACAGCATGTTGCATTTGTATTGTTGCTATAGTGTTTCATTTAACAAGTAATAGTAAATATATGATGTATTCTGCACGTTTGTTTGTATCGCAAAAAGATAGCATGAGTAGGCGATTATTTAAATTGAAAAAAAGTTAACGGAAATTAATTGTACGAAGAAATTCGTAAATTAATATTAACACAATATATGGCATAACCAAACAGTAACACATTAACGTCATCGGTATCAAAAAACAAAAACATTGAAATTATCAATCAATGATTACGGACATTACACATATAAAAGATATCCGTAGTGAATTAGAAAAAAACTCCGACATCACGTCAAAATTAGTTCGTAATGACGCTCGTATCAGCGTTAAATAGGTTCACGAAAATGGAAATGATTATAGGCTATAGGAAGAAAAGTATGACGTTTTATACATATTTCGAACCGGAAAAGAACGTACATACCGAACATGCAAAAAAAGTAAAAATCACAAAATTTGTCAATAAGGCTGGATTTCTCATGGCGCGATTCATATACAATTTTATGAACAAGATGTGACATAGTTTACACTATTTATTACAACAATACCCCTAAAATTTGTAGAAAAGACCGGTACATATTAATACATACCATAACGCAATGTTGAAGGTAGTTTTAAATGGCACGAGCAATTGCACTCTTAGAAAATTGCCGAGTGTTTTGTTTAAGTTGCATAAGAAGCTACTAACACTGCATGTATAAGATACAACGCTTGCCTATTATTATCCCCACGCTTTTTGAAAAAGCCGTCTGTCCGGTTGTCCGGTTGTCTGTCCGTCAGTCCGTCCTGGCCACTTTCTACTCCTACACTATTAGCACTAGAACCTTAAAACTTACATACATGGTAGCTACGAGCATATGTGCGACCCTGCACTATTTGGATTTTTGATCTTACCCCTGGGTCAAAAGTTTTGGGGGTTGGGGTGGGGCCGGGTCAGAGATTTTCACTTATTTGTTTAGGTTACTTTACATTAACGTACATTACATTACATTATTTTACATAAACTTCTTCATTTCTACACCGATTTACTTCAAATTGATGCTAAACCTCTCTTATGACAATACGGTAAATCTCAACTATGCATGGCCCCATTACCAACTCTGGGGCGCCCCGCCCACATAGACCACATCCGACCCCCTGGGGCGCCCCGCCCACATAGACCACACCCACCCAAAATTGCCTTTTACCATAATTTCTTCCTTTCTACACCGATTCACTTCTAATTGATACTGAACTTCTATAATGAAAATATGGCAATACGGTCAATCTCAATTATGCATGGCCCCATTACCAGCCCTGGGGCGCCCCTGGGTCAAACATGCGGCGTGGGGATACGCGTCGGCCTCTGCCGCGCCATTTCTAGTATTGTTTTGTGGTTATTAAAATAGTAATTTGGAAGTAAATCGCCATTTACGGACCAACGTTAAGAGTTTCAGAATACATTATTTTCCATATTTATTTAACGCAATGGTTTTATTATCAAATAGTGATAATGTGGCCGTGTATCTTTTGAGATAAGATTGAGAAGTAAAAGAAACTACATTGTACATCGTATTTATTGTAGAATGTGTTTCTGTTCTATTAAGATTTGGGCCTTCGTAAGTACGTTGAAAAATGAAGTAAATGTAACAAATACCATCATCTAGCAAATGCACTTCATGTGATAATGTCATTGCGATACGACTGTTAATTGATACATCCTGCATTGGCGCCACCTCCTATCACAAGCGCCACCTCTTAAGCATTGGCTCCACCTCTTTTTGAAAAACGCAAAATTATCTACTACGTCGGCAAGTAGCCAATATTTGTGTGCATGCATAATCTAATGTATGTTGTAAGCAATCGTTTGATGCCGTACGCGATTTAATTGGGTGGAAATGTGCTCGTCACACAGGAAGACTCATCGAAATGCTTTATAAAACTCCGCCGTGCAACAACTTATAAAGGTTCTCACGTTTTTAAATGGGTTGAGAATGTATGTTACTGTACATTTCTGGATGAATTAATCTTCGCTGAATCTCATTACATTGCCCGATTTTAAAAATAATGCAAAATATGTTGAAAAACATATAAAACCTTATCACTCTGTACACTTATCCATTAAATTTCAAAACATCCGGGCCTGAGCGCCTTCTCGGAAGTTGCATTGCTCATTTATTTATGCATCTCAAAAAAGAGTTGGCGCGCGTGATTAACGGCAGTTCTTGGAATTCACGTAAAACCAATTAATATGTGCAACATAAAGCTTTTCTTATTTACTTTATTTAACTATAAATATTTTTTTCTAGAAAACTGACACCGGAAGTCTGCATTTCAACTTCAAATCTTCATTACACTTTAGCAACTAAGGGTCAACTATGCACAATTCGTAAGTATAGACAAAACGGACACAAACATTGGCAATTAAAGGCATGGCCAGCAGCACAAAACGATCCCCTTTTTATATTTAAATCAATTGTATTGGTATTGGACTTCATTATATTTTGATAATAGAGTTTTTCCAGCAGACGTTGAGAATGTGGGCTGATAAATATTTCAGGTTTCCCAAGGTCATATATTTGAAGGTTATTTTCTATAAATTATTTTTGGATTATGAAAACTGAACAACTTATTTCAAGTAATATAATATACCAGTCGTTATATTTTGATCAATATAAACTAATAATTGTTAAAAGATACGGTATTAAAAAATATTTTTTTTCGTCAATTTGGTCCACGGTCCCTTTTAAAATAAAACACGCGTTTTGACTTTCTAGCTTGTCGTTTGTCCTGAAAAAACGGTACGTAAAACAAAGATTTACATCAACTTGTCGTTAAATCTCTCGAGCTGTCTTTTGTTGACTTTACTGTAGCAAAGAAGGGAGTAGTCAAATGATTTTGGGTGGGCAAGTGGGTAGTTATCAGTACCAGATGTTTTCTTAAATTTAATATCTGATAAATTAAATCAGCCATGCTCTGTGAAAACAGGGGTTTAATGCATGTGCGTAAAGTGCCATCCCAGATTAACCTGTGCAGTCCACACAGGCTAATCAGGGTTATATTTTGACATGTCCTTCAGGCAATCTGATTAGTGATCAACCAGTGCGATCATTATATGCCAAAATGCATCACCATCAAATTGCATGATAATCCGATTAAAATTATTTGAGCTCAAAACCGGACACATTGTATTCGACAACTTTTCACTACTACGATAACTTAATTGACATAATTCAGAAGTGCTTCAATACAATTCAATTCAATACAATACAATACAATACAATACTGCTGTTTCATAGTCCACATACAACCGGTACTCGGGATGTGTTTCAGATACGTCTCACTGAATATTTCATACTGTGAAAACATGTAAAAAAAAACGAAATGGCGTTGGAATTTAAAATGCGATCTAGGCGTGTTTTTTATGGTAAAGAGATCTCAGGTTTATGGTGACATTGGGGCATTGAATCGTCTGAGCAGAAATATAATGCATGCGTTTTCACTCACGTATTGTCATTTTGTAGTTTATTCTTATGCACTTGAACATCATGCATATTACATTTATTTAGTTGACAAATATTGAGCTTGTCTGTAAAATGTTTTATTTGTGACCAAAGAAATGTCTGCAAATATAGTCATATTGCTAGGTTTTACCAGCGACTGTCCGCTTTTACTATTGTTTCAATGAAATGAACCT